>NW_007727629.1:12137-18605 GCF_000696425.1 Galeopterus variegatus
TTTTTTTTTTTTTTAAAGATGACCGGTAAGGGGATCTTAACCCTTGACCTGGTGTTGTCAGCACCACGCTCAGCCAGTGAGTGAACCGGCCATCCCTATATGGGATCCGAACCCGGGGCCTTGGTGTTATCAGCACCGCACTCTCCCGAGTGAGCCACGGGCCGGCCCTATTATGCTACTCTCTACCTCTATGAGAACTACCTTTTTTTTTAGATTTCACTTATCAGTGAGATCATGTGGTATTTGTCTTTCTGTGCCTGACTTACCACACTTAACATGATGGTTTCCAGTTCCATCTGTGTTACTGCAAATGATCTCATTTCTTTTAATAGCCGAATAATATTCCATTGTGTATATATACTACAGGTTTTTTTTTATCCATTCATCTATTGATAGACGTTTAGGTTGATTCCATGTTTTGGCTATTGTGAATAGTGTTGCAATGAACCTAAATGATTTCATTTTCTTTGGGTATATACCCAGTAGTGGGATAGCTGGGTTGTAAAGTAGATCTGTTTTTAGTTCACTGAGGAACCTCCATCCTGTCTCCCACGATAGCTATACCAATTTACATTCCCACCGACAGTGTAGGAGAGGTCCCTTTTTTCCTCATACTCGCCAGCATTTGTTATTTTCTGTCTTGTTGATAATAGCCATTCTAACTAGGGTGAGATGATATCTCACTGTGGATTTAATTTGCATTTCCCTGATGATTAGCAATTTTAAGCATTTTTTTCATGTGCTTGTTGGCCATTTGTATGTCTTTTTTTGAGAAATGTCTCTTCAAGTCCACCAATTTTTTTTTTTTTTTTTAAAGATGACTGGTAAGGGGATCTTAACTCTTTTTTTTTTTTTCCTTTTTGTCTTTTTTCGTGTCCGGCAACGGATCCCAACCCTC
The DNA here is from genome assembly GCF_000696425.1 of Galeopterus variegatus. Classification (NCBI taxonomy): domain Eukaryota; kingdom Metazoa; phylum Chordata; class Mammalia; order Dermoptera; family Cynocephalidae; genus Galeopterus; species Galeopterus variegatus. The sequence continues at coordinate 13,036 of NW_007727629.1, forward strand.
AGTGTCGCGCCCGTCCCGGACCGGGACCGGCAACGGGATCGGCGCCCTCGGTGTTGCTCCCACCCCTCGCTCAGCCAGTGAGCGGGAGCCGGTCTGTATGTGGGATCCGAACCCTCGGCGGGAGCGCCGCCGCGCTTCCCAAGCGGCGCACTATCCAGGCGGCCACCGGGCCGGCCCTCTGCCCATTTTTTTTTTTTTTTCCTTTTTGTCTTTTTTCGTGTCCGGCAACGGATCCCAACCCTCAGTGTCGCGCCCGTCCCGGACCGGGACCGGCAACGGGATCGGCGCCCTCGGTGTTGCTCCCACCCCTCGCTCAGCCAGTGAGCGGGAGCCGGTCTGTATGTGGGATCCGAACCCTCGGCGGGAGCGCCGCCGCGCTTCCCAAGCGGCGCACTATCCAGGCGGCCACCGGGCCGGCCCTCTGCCCATTTTTTTTTTTTTTTCCTTTTTGTCTTTTTTCGTGTCCGGCAACGGATCCCAACCCTCAGTGTCGCGCCCGTCCCGGACCGGGACCGGCAACGGGATCGGCGCCCTCGGTGTTGCTCCCACCCCTCGCTCAGCCAGTGAGCGGGAGCCGGTCTGTATGTGGGATCCGAACCCTCGGCGGGAGCGCCGCCGCGCTTCCCAAGCGGCGCACTATCCAGGCGGCCACCGGGCCGGCCCTCTGCCCATTTTTTTTTTTTTTTCCTTTTTGTCTTTTTTCGTGTCCGGCAACGGATCCCAACCCTCAGTGTCGCGCCCGTCCCGGACCGGGACCGGCAACGGGATCGGCGCCCTCGGTGTTGCTCCCACCCCTCGCTCAGCCAGTGAGCGGGAGCCGGTCTGTATGTGGGATCCGAACCCTCGGACGGGAGCGCTGCCGCGCTTCCCAAGCGGCGCACTATCCAGTGCGCCACCGGGCCGGCCCTCTGCCCATTTTTTAATTGGGTTATTTTTTTGCTGTTGAGTTGTTCCATATATTCTGGACATTAGCTCCTCGTCTGATGTGTAGTTTACAAACACTTTCTCCCCTTCTGTAAGTTGTTTCTTCACTTTGTTGATACTGTCCTTTGCTGTGCAGATTACATTAGTCTTTCAAAACACTTCATATCTACTATCTCTTTCTTTCTTTCTTTTTTTTTTGGCGGCTTGCCAGTATGGGGATCTGAACCCTTGACCATGGTATTATCAGTTTGGTGTTCTAACCAAGTGAGCTAACTGGCAGCCCTATTGTCTATTTTTATATGACTTCATATCTACTATCTCTTTCTTTCTTTCTTTTTTTTTTGGCGGCTTGCCAGTATGGGGATCTGAACCCTTGACCATGGTGTTATCAGTTTGGTGTTCTAACCAAGTGAGCTAACTGGCAGCCCTATTGTCTATTTTTATATGACCTCTAACAGCCCAACTTTTAGGCAAGCCAATGGCTGCATGGATGGATATGCAAATTGCTGATCCACCAGTATTTGAGCTGGTGATCATTTTTATAGTTGTGGTTACAGTCAAGAAAAAGTATGCAGAGAGCCAGATTGCAGTGTTTGGTGCAAATGCACACATACATTTTTTCAAGGCCTCCCCAGGCTATCTGAAACACATCATAAGGCTCACACTAGGTGGGAGACTTTTCCCACAATAATTCGGGATCTCACTGGGCTCCACCAGTGGTATGCTGTTAAATGTTTACCAACCAGCTTTGGGTAGGGGAAGGGAAGGAGGGACCCGATGTATAGTGCTTGCCAATTTCCATGGTGTAAATACTCCCACCATGGCTGATTTCAAACTCTCAACATTATGACGCATGTGTAGTGGGTAAGACCAGGGGCCTCAATCATGAGAGCTGGGTCCTAGCCACCGCACTGCTAACCGGCTGTGTGGCTACTGGATTTTAGATTTTCTTTTCTGTGAAGAGAGGGAGGTGGCCTTGATGGTCTGTTTCATACTCTGCAGCATATCTTTTCTGTTCCTTTCTCAGAGGAAGGGACTGCATTTCTTTCTGTGGTTGGAGCTTTCTCTTCAAATGCAAGCTAATGACCTGCTCCCTAAACACCAGAGCACCGATGTTGATGAAAACGACATGCTGCTGCATTTCCAAGTTGCTAGGCTGCAGAGGAGCAGCGATGCTGGGCCTGCATTTTCCCCAATTACACATCTCCATTCCAGAGATGGAAACCTCCTCCACCCTATGGTGGTAAACAGGCCTCCACCCTGGAGGAACACTAACAGCAGGAGTGGATTAAGAGTTGAATTTAGTAACCCAAGAAAGAGGAGTAGTTTGCATTCAGTTTCTAACATGGGTCATAAGGATACGAGAGACCTTACAGGTCCTTTATTTAAGAGACACTTTCTATGTACAGAGCACTTACTACATGCCGACACTGTTCTAAGTGCTTGACAAACATTGTGTTTAATCCTCATAACAACCCTATGAGATAGGTGTTATTGTTTTCATTCCCATTTTACAGATGAGGCACAGAGAGGTTAAGACATTTGACCCAAGCCATAACTAAATAATTCACTTCTGTAACCCTGGAGCACTTGCTTTAACACATCTAGAATAATAACTAACATTCGTACAGAGCTTGACTTCTAGTTTCTAGTGTATAGTTATTCAGACTTACTCTCAAGCTGAAAGTAACTAAAAATGCTAGGAAAAGTATTTGAAAACATCCTAAAAGTTATCATGTAACTGCTGGCAACACCAAGCAACCCCCCCCCCCAAAAGCTACCATGTACTGAAAAAATAGTAAGGAATTACGCCAAAATTGAAGGAGAAAAAATGCTGAAGGATAATGCAGCAAGGAAGCCACTTTTACCCTGTAGATATTTGCTAACCTTAGCATATTCCAACTTGACTATGAATGGTTTTGTGGGGCAAGAGTCCAGAAAATTAACATCCAGGGCCCACACCAAGTGGGATTCCTTCTTCACAATAACTTGGGACCCCCTCAAACTCCACCAGTGGTATGCTGGTAAACATTTAACCAAGAGCTCGGGGTGGGGTTGGAGAAGGAAGGGCCTGACATACAGCACTTGCCAATTTCCATAGTATGAATATTTCTACCATGGCTGATTCCAACTCACAACACAGAGCTGGGAAGTGCAAGCCTGTGACTCCACCCTCAGAATGCAATAAGCAAACCAGTCTTGCACAATCATGCAGCCAGTACTGGTACCACCTGGGTGGTCAGGGATCCACAAGTCCTGTCCTTGGATTAAGATAGTCCTGGACTAGCAGTGACCTCGGGAGCCTGGCAAAAGCAAATGTAAATCATCACTAGAGGAAGGCCTCAAATTATCCCAACATGTAAAATTTAAAGTACAGTGTTCAGGATGGTCAAAGAGAACGAGACATATAACAAGGAAATATGACACCATGAGCAAGAACTAGCAGAAGTATACCCTCAGATGCTTCATATATTTGAATCATCAGACAAATGTTATAAAACAACTGTGCTTTCTTGAAAGAAGCTTAAAAATATCTGCAGGGGATAGGTAACTATAAAAAGTGACATACTAAATTTATAAAGAACATTTGTAGAAAGCTTTATAGTTTAATCAGGGATTAAAAACACAAATACCTGCAGGACTCAGACAAGTAACACAAATGAGTAAAGTGTCTGGGTGAGCACACTGGTGACCTAGGGAGCTTTGTCAGAAGGTTATAGGGCTCCTCAGCTCCAGCTGCTGGTGCCATGTGGCACAGGGGACCCAGTGTGCTTATCTTCTGCTGTTTCTAGAGAAGCTGGATATTTGGATTTCTTTTTATTGTGGTCAAATACATATAACATAAAATTGATCATTGCAACCATTTTTAAAGGATACAATTCAGTGGCATTAAGTACATTCACAATGTCATGCAAACTGTCACCACTATCCCATTCCAGAACATTTCCATCATGCCAAAAGGAAACCCCACGCCCACTAGCAGTCACTTTCCATTCCCTCCTTCCCTCAGTCCCTGGCAACCACCGATCTGTTTTCCATCTCTATGTATTTGCCTAGTCTAGACATCTCATGTAAGTAGAATCATATGGTATCTGTCCTTTTGTGACTGGCTTCTTTCACTTAGCATTTTTTTTTTTTGTCCTTTTTGAGACCGGCCGCACCGTGCTCAGCCAGTGAGCGCACCGGCCATCCCTATATAGGATCCCGAGTGGGGCTTGGCCCCACTTAGCATGTTTTTAAGGTTCATCATGGCGTAGCATGTATCAGTATTTCACTCCCTTTTATGGCTGAATAATATTCCATTGTGTGGGCATACACATTTATCATCAGTCAACTTTTAGATTTTTTTTTTAAAAAGATGACCGGTAAGGGGATCTTAACCCTTGACTTGGTGTTGTCAGCACCACACTCACCCAGTGAGCGAACCGGCCATCCCTATATGGGATCCGAACCCGTGGCCTTGGTGTTATCAGCACCACACTCTCCCGAGTGAGCTACAGGCCGGACCAATTTTTAGATTTTTTACATGATATCTTCCTATTTTAAATTAAAACAAGTATTTTTAAAAGTTCCATGTGGCCCAAAGCAAATTATCTGTTGGCCAGATACAGAGAGCCAACAGTGTGCAACCTCTGTTTTATGATCTGCTGTTACATATTTTCCCATGTAATCCTCCGAATGATTCTGAGGTAATTGATTTTCTCTTCACTTTTCACATTAGAAGCTTGCGTTTCAGAATGGCAAAAAAGACATGCCTAGGAAAAGGGCCATTGTTTCCCACTCCATTTCTTTAGTTGCTTTTTTCCCCAAAATCAAAACCTTAGGGGAAACTGCTTGGTACTAGAATGAGTGAGAGTCATAGACATAGCTTATGGTTGCAACCTTGAACTGCCCTGGGACTGTTTCCCCACCTGTGAAGTGACTGATGTTGGGTTGGTTTATCTCCAGGCACTGGGTTTGCTCACACTGGAATCACTTTTGCTTTTCCCAGCATCCATGTGGGGCACGCATCAGCTCTGGTCACGTTGTTTAGCTGCAGCCAAACACAAAGATGTGGCCCCTGGGTTATCCTGATAATTGGAAAGTCTTTCCGCAGTTCTGTCCTGAGGCCTGACGGGGAGGAAACAACCCTCAAAAGTCCTCCTTTTGGGTCGGACCAATCCATTTGACCTGCTGGGGTCATTCGCGTGGTAACAGCACCTGGTCTGAGCCTGGTGCTTCAATCAAGAGTGGCTTAAAGTCAACTGGTCCTCCAACAAAGCCCAGCGAGGGCTCCCTGACCCTATTTATGACAGGGCAACTTATCTCCGTGGGAAAAGGAAGAGTCCCTGTTACCATTGAGCTCCAGGCACCTTTCCTATGACCTTAGTTTTCCAAAAGGACGGAGCATGAGGGACGCGACGTCCTAGCTCGCAGGCCAGCGGAGCTCGGTGTTTCTCAACTCTTTCCAAGAGCACCTCGCGTCCCGAATAGCCGCCTTCAACTCTGAGAAGTCCAGAGCCCCATAGGAAACTTGCATCATTGCACCCGCTGCCACAAACCCGGGGCAGGGGACGGGCCGCGGAGCTGGCTCCCAGGGAATGCGCCCCTCCACGGCCGGCCGCCCAGCCAGCCCTCCGTCCCCGGGGGACCCCACGGCACCTGCG
>NW_007727629.1:20344-23932 GCF_000696425.1 Galeopterus variegatus
CCCGGCGCGGGGGCTCCAGGGAGCCGAGAATTGTGGCCAGAAACCGGTCCTGGGCCGCGTCTGTCTTTCCAAAACCAGGAGCTCTTGTTTGTTTTGCGGAGAGAGCGGTTGTTTTTGTTCTCCTCACGGGGGGAAAGGGAGATTCGGTGTTGGCCGTGAGCGTTTCGAGCCCAAATTAGATTCTGTTCGGCGTGGCCTTGATATTAATATGATCGAACATTTCCACGGCCTCGCGGGGTCGGACTCGGAAACGGCCCCAGGGCCAGGCCTGAGGCGCGTGCAGATCGCCAGGTTAGGTCAGACTTGTTGAAAAGTCCCAGCTCCCCGATTTCAACTTTATTATTTTTTTTCCCACGGCTTCACCGGGGTCCGGGAGGGAGAGGAGCAGCTGCGACGTTGTCCCCGAGTGTCAGCGCCCGCGGGCTCGTCCAGACCCTTTATTTAAAGTCTGGAAATTGGGCCGGCCCCATGGCAGGGTATGTTTATGTTTGAGGGTGTGATTTCTTGAGTAACGCCTGGGTCTCTAAAAACCACTGGGGGCGAGCCTCCGGTCTGACGGTGTCACAAGTTAGCTGTCCTTTCTGAGTCAAACCCAACAAAAAAGGCAAGAGGAAAATCAATAAAGTCCACGTGCTCCCGGGCCTCCTATGGAAAGGGCTGTCTGCGGATGGCCGGATGCCCGGCCATGGGCTGGGTTTGGCTCCAATGGGACAAAGAATTTTCAGAACCGTGAGAAGGGGAGGCTTTCCAAAGTTGAGATCCAAGGCTTCGGTGCGGTGAGAGCTCCCCCGGTGCTTAGGACGCCCAGTGCCCGACTGGAGCCATTTAAAAATGGCAGAAACAGCTGCAGGCCAAAACACACACACAGGAAAACAACCCACAACCCCCTCTCCTGTGGGATTCGCAGTGGGAAGGTTGGAGTTGTCCCCGTCCCCGCCTCAGCCCCTGTGCAAAGAAAGACTTGGTGTTTGGGCCTGAGTCCCTTCTGTCACTGGCCTGGAGGTTAGAAAGGGGCCCAACAAGCTGCTTTTCTCTGCTCCGAGAGGCGTGGTGGGGCCTTCTGCCTCAGCTTCCCGGGCGGCAGAGGCTTCTGCACCCTGACAGCTGCTCCTGTAGGGCTGCCAGCTGCTCTGCAGGGAGGGCAGATGGAGAGATGGGGCTTTCCACCCTGCAGGCCTTCTATCCTGCTGAGCCCACTGTGAGCCAGGCCTGTGGTTGAGGTGGGGGCGTGTGTCTCTCTTCCTCCCTGTGTTTTGGGAAACAACGCATCATGTTCTCTTAAGACCTTAGTTTTGGAATCTCATGGTTGTGTTTCCAGTTCACTTCTTTGCTGTGACCTTGGGCAAACCATGTAACTTCTCTAACCATGGCAACGAGGGACGAGTAAGGTCAAGTCTCCAAAAGCACCTCGCCCAGAGCACAAGAGCACTTGTTAAATGTCATCATTGTCAGGTGGACTTTGTAGAAACTTGGCTTTGTGTATGTGGAGTTTTTTTTGTTTCGTTTTTTTTTGTTTTTGACCCCTTCTAAGCAAAAGGCTTGGCTGTATGGTGCAGTTTTGTCCAGCTCCTGAGAAGCTGGTCTGTGTCTTTACAATGGGTCTTCCAGTCAGCGCCTGAGGCTTTTGGCTGTTTATTAACCGCGTGACCATTAAGTGTGCATTTCACCACTGGCTGGGAGGTGGGCTTGCCAGATTTAGCAAATAAAAATACAGGACGAACCCAGTTAAATTTGAATTTTAGATAAACAACAAAATAATTTTAAAAAATAAATGGTTTTTAGGGCCGGCCCGGTGGCGCAATGGAGAGCGCGCCGCTGGAGAGCGCGCCGCTTGAGAGCGCGGCAGCGAGCGCCGAGGGTCCGGATCCCATGTGAAGACCGGTTCCCGCTCACTGGCTGAGCACGGTGCAGGCGCAGCGCCAAGAGTTGCGATCCTGTTGCCGGTCCCCGGTACGGGCGCGACACCAAGGGTTGCGATCCCGTTACTGGTCAGTAAAAAAGACAAAAAAGGAAAAAATAAATAAAAATAAAATAAATAAATAAATAAATGTTTTTTAGTGTAAGTATGTCCCATGAAATATTTGGGACATACTTATACTAAATAATTACCCATTTATCTGAAATTCAAATTTAATCGGGCATCCTGTTTTATCCAGAGGAGAGCCAAGGTATCTGGCATACTATTCAGCCTGTAAGGCAAGGGTGGTATTTCTCCTCAGCCCCAGTGACCCCAAAAGTGCCCCCCTGCCACCCATACCCTTCCCCCGCCCCCAGAAGAAGCCTGTAACTAGCTGTGGTCTCCCTGTCTGTAGCTGCTGTTGTTTCTCCTCTCCTCTCTGTCTGGTGTCCCAGCACAGCAGGCTGTTGGGGGGTGAGATGGCCAGAAGATGGCTGAAGGAAAGGCAAAATGGTGGTCCCTATTTGGGAAACTGAGCCAGGGTTAGCTGACCCTGTGTGGTGGAGAAGAGAAAGGGAACGGGAGTCATTGGGTAGGAGGGAGACAAAGGTTTGAGCTGTGAAGTAGGCTTAGGTCTGGACCCCCTCCGCACTTGATCTGGGGGTTCCCTTAGTGACTGGCTGTGAGGATGGAGAGAGGCCTGTTCCTGGAGGACTTCTCATCTGTCCCTGGGAGAGAGCAAGGTTTGAGCCTGGGGTCTCACCTTGGCTCCTCTGAGGGTTTTTTTTTTTTTTGTCTTTTTCGTGACCGCTAAAAGGGATCTCAACCCTCGGTGTGATGTCGCCCACACCGTGCTCAGCCAGTGAGTGCACTGGCCATTCCTATATGGGATCCGAACCCGCAGCGGGAGCGTCGCTTCGCTCCCAGCGCCGCACTCTCCCGAGTGCACCACGGGGCCGGCTCTCTGAGGGTTTTGTTGCAAGTAACTTCCTGCCAGATACCCGACAGGCCAAGTGGACTTGGGCCAGTTAGGATGTGGCCCACCACAGTTAAGCCTCCCAGGGTGTCAGGAACTAGCTCTGGGGAGTGAATATGAAGCGAGGTATCTAGAGCTCTTTTTGAAGGAGTCAGTAGGGTCCCGTTGGGCGGTGAATGACCCCAAGATGGTTTTCTTGGCTAGCCCCTGGACTTGGACCCAGGAGAACATTGGAATTGGCCTTGGCCTGGAGAATCTGGATGCGTGCTTATAGTTTATATAGGAGCCCGTGCTAGGGAGGAGCATTTGGGGCTATATTCCTTCAGCTGGGACCTCATTTTGTCCTCTTGTCCGAGGAGCTTAAGTGTGATGGGGGAAAGAGAGGCACTGAAGCCAGGCAGTTTTCAGGAGCCACTGGGACAGGAGGGCTCAGGGGCAGCTTTCTGGCAGGGGCCTGGTGGTCCTGGTGAACCCCAGCCTGGTGCATACAGGTAGCCAGAGTCAGGGGATCTGAGGGAACCAACGAGCCAACTGGAGCAAGCCATTGCTGCTCAGGGCAGGTGGGCCCAGACTGTGTTTTCAAGAGTAGCTGGAAATCTTGATTTTTATGGGAAGTCTGATTTTTTTTTAAATTAAGTTTAGCAATAGCTTCAAATTTTTTTTTTTTCCTTTTTGTCTTTTTTCGTGTCCGGCAACAGACTGCAACCCTCAGTGT
>NW_007727629.1:25073-61663 GCF_000696425.1 Galeopterus variegatus
GGTCCCGAGGTCCAGTCCAGGGGTCAAGTTCCTAATATTTTTGCCTCTGTCCCAATGTCTACACCTAGAAATGCGGCTGAAGAATGGTTTCCAGTCTCTGGGGTGACTTGGTGACTCAGCAGAGGACACCAGCTGGGGCAGAGGGAGGCACGAGAACCCGGCTGTCTCCAGCTCATGGCCCACTGTGGCCGCAGCCTCTCTGGGAATCATCTGCAATTTCAGACGTTCCTCTTGGCTCAGGAGCAGCCCACAGAGCTCAGATCTGTGGCACACTTTCTGCCCTGAAAGGTGTCCTGTGTGTTGCAAGTCAGTTACTTTTTTTTTTTTTTTCCTAACACAATCAAACGCTGAATTTGTTGATTTACCGGGGCCCAGGACAAGGAAGCTAGTCGAGGGCTTGTGAGAAATAAGTGGCTTTGGTCATTTGCATGGGATTCTAGCAATTTGTGCTGCTTTGTGCAGCTTCTGTTACCCATGTGCTCCTTAGAATGGATTCTTAGATTTCATGGAAATAGATTAGCGGAAGGTGAACTCTAGAGTCAGAGCCTGTGTCCAGTCCTTGTTCTGCCCCTTAACTGTCTGTGTGACCGTGAACTAGTGGTATAACTTCTCTTGGCCTTTTGTGTCCCCATCTATAAAACGGGGTGACATTTTAGTCCCTCTGTCATAGCCTGTGGGCAGTCTCAGAGAGAGAAGGCATGTAATAACGTGCTTGGTGTGAAGCCTGGCATGTAGTAAGTCCTGGGTACACAGTGGCTATTGTGATTGTTGCTCAACTTGTCACTGAGGTTGTTCCTGGGAACATCCCTGTCCCTTCCAGGCACCTCTAGTTATTTGGAATGGAGGTGGTGAAAGACTGGGACTGTGGCTTATCCTTTCTGCCTCCAGGAGGTAGGAGGTGGCTTTGATACCTGCCTTTACTTCATTCCTTCTGGATTAAAGGGGGTAGGACTGGGGTCCAGAGAGGCTGCTCCAAAAAAGAGTGTAGCATCAAGGGTTTGAATACTGTCGCCGGAGAGAATGAGTTTGCTTCTCTGTGCCTCAGTTTCTTTATCTGTCAAATGGGGAAGGTGACACTTCCTGCCACAAAAATTATGTAAAGATTAGAACAAGTACATACAGTGCTTAGCACATAGAAAGCACTAGAAACGGTCACTAATATAATAGTGCCAGGCCCTCTCTTCCTCCGGCAGGGAACGTGTGGGACCCAAGCAGGCAGTGTTGGGGTGGAGGTGTTTGTGGGTTTGGTTAGCTGGTTTTGAGTGTGCTTGGGCACTCAGAAGCCCCTGTGGTCATGTGTCACAACAGCACTTAAGGGCCACATACCAGGAGGAGAATTCTGACCCAAGGCTGAGTTTGGGCAGAGAGGCCAAAAAAGGTGGCAGGCAGGTCACAGACAGAGGTGCTCATGCCACACAATTCTCAGTTCTGGTGGAACTGTTGTCACTAAAATTGCTGAGGACAAGTGGTGGCTGTGCCACTTGTACCAGGTGCATGTCTGGCCCCTACATCCCATTGCGGGTCTCTTGAATCAGCCTGTTTTCACACTGAGCGGTCAGTGGATCCTCAGTGACATCCCACTTCTCCTGAGGTGGCAGAGCCTGAGTTAGGAGCCTGGGCTCCAGAGCCCAAACTGCCTAGCACTGCCTCAAATCCCAGCTCTGCCTCTGTCTCCCCAAGCCTCAGTCCCCTCAGGTGTGTGGCCTTTGAGTGTTTGGGGCAGGAAATGACACAGTCTGACTGCAAGGGTCTAGGTGGAAGTTTGGGGGCTGCAGCAGTAATCTACAAGATGACGATGGCTTGGAGCAGAGTGGTAGAGAGGGTGGAGATTGTCACCTTTAGTGAAAACCAGTCACCCCTTTACCTTCTTGTCCGTCAACCTGCCTCCAGCAGCAGGGGCCCTGGACTCTGTCCTCCAGGAGCTTAGATGCAGCTAGGGGCAGCCATGCAGACACAGGGACACTAGGAGTCCTGGCAGAGGCAAGGGGTCCAGCTGTGCTTCCCCTTCATGGCCCCTCAGTGCCAGCCTGTGGAGACCTCCTTTTCATGCTGAGGCCATTGCTCTCTGGCTGCCCTATCCTGCTCCCAGGGTTTGCGAAGGGGTCCAGCTGTGCTTCCCCTTCATGGCCCCTCAGTGCCAGCCTGTGGGGACCTCCTTTTCATGCTGAGGCCATTGCTCTCTGGCTGCCCTATCCTGCTCCCAGGGTTTGCCCAGAAGAGTGTGCAGTGTTCCTCATGCTTGTCTGCTCTTGCTCCCCTGCCCTGGCCTCAGAAGCATTGCCCAGAGGACAGGATGAGCCCTGATGTACTTGGTGAAGACCCCCACACTGCAGGAGGAAATACCCCAGGCCTGAAGCCTTCGCAGCTGCCCGGAGGGGCATGGGTGGCCCGGCTTGGTGGCCCTGTGGCGTTGGCGGTAATATGGGAGGAACTGGGCCCAACTCCCTTTATCCACAGGAATCCTCGGCACCGCAGCCCCCTGCCCTCCATCTTATCAAGCATTTCCTTCCAGCAACAGACCACTGGAGAGGTGGACGACCCTATGTGGTTTAACATATTGTGAAACAGGCTTGTATTGGTGAAGTGACTTGCCAGGGGGCCCCAGTCAGTGAGGAGCAAAGCTGGGCTTTAAATCCACACCTGGTGGTCTGGAGCTTGTTAGCCCCTGGGCTGAGCAGCCACACATCACAGCTGCCCCAGGGGAGTATGTCCTGTCCTGCCCCCAGGACTGAGCAGTGTCCTGTCCCAGAAGCCTCTGTAATGGGCTCTTCCTCATCCTCCACAGGGAGAAGAAGTGGGTGACTGTTGGTGACACATCTCTACGAATCTACAAATGGGTCCCTGTGACAGAGCCTAAGGTTGATGATGTGAGTATGTGGGGCTGGTCCCCTGGGCTGGGGCTGTGGGGGGCTGTCTGCTGCCACTTGCCATCATCGGACCCTGGGGCCAAGGCCACCTGGGAAGTGGAAGGACCCAGCTTAGGCTTGGAGAGCCTGCTGGACCTCTGTCCCCAAGTGCCTCCAAGGTCCAGCCCCAAAGTTTGCCCCTCAAAGAGGTAGGGAATGTCCCCTGCAAGTTGTGTCTTCTGGGCTGAGAGCCCCACGGTTTTCCAGTGGGGAAATGCCTTAGTACAGAGGTGCCCCCCCGCCAGGGTTTGGGGTGGGCATGGTGTTGCCCACAGACAGGCAAACCCTTGCCATTGTTATAGCCACTCCTGCCTCCCTGACCATCTGCCAAGCCTGTGCTCATGCTTTACGTGCATTCCCTCATTTATCTCTCATACTGAGTCTGTGGAGTTATCTTTTGAAATCTTCTCTATCCAATTGAGGACAGGGGCTCAGAGAGGTGAAGCCACTTCCCCAGAGTCACACAGCTAGTGTCAGAGCCATGAATTGAGTTCAGGTCTATCTAACTCCAAAGTGCACGCTCTTTCCGCTCCCTGAGAGCTTTCTGGTGGTTGGAGCTGCTGGTGAGAGGTGGCTCCAGGAGTGAGAGAGCCTGGTGCGGGAATGCAGGAGTGCCTGGGCCACTGTGAGGAGCGCCAGGAGGCTTCCAGGAGGGGTGGAACCATGCTGACTACGACCACTAGAGGGAGCTCAAGTGACTGTGCTGGGTCTTAGGGAGGGACTGATGGCAGACAGCTGCCCCACATCCAAGCCTGGGTTTTCTAGCTTGGTGGCTCCCCGGCCAGTTACCTCCAAAGACCCCAGGTAAACTACTCTCATTTCCAATCAAAATCCAGAACAGTCCCACCTACAGGCCTTTGCATGGGCTGTTCCCGCCACATGGACTGCCTTCCCTATTCAGCCAAACTCAGTCCTCCCGTCCAGGAAGATGACTCAAAAGTAACCCACATGGCTCCAGTCACTCCTGGGAGTGAGGTAGACATGATTGGTAAGTTTTGGGTGGGAACACTCGATTCTATAGAGACAGGGGCTAATCCTTTCTCCACCATCTACAGTTACCTGCCCCGTGAATCTTGGGTCTCCAGCCAAGGCTGAGGCTCTATTCTTGACCCTGTGATCACATGCTCACCCCAGGTGGGTTGGTGCTGGGCTGAGAACTTAGGTGTTTCTCGTCCCTTCTAGCTCTGGCCTGGGCTCATGGAGCTACTAGGACTGCTTTCCCCAAAGGGACCGACACTTGGTCTGTCTCTGCATCTCTGGAGCAAGAGCAGAGCAGCCAGGCTCCTGGAAGGCAGCTCCTGGCTCTGGCCCATGTCTGCGCCTTGCACATCATTAGGTGTTGTAGAAATGCCGGTTGCATTTGAGAAGACGTGGTCCCTGCTCTCAAGGAATTTCTAATCTCATTGGGGGAAGATAATTATAGGATAGCATGAAACAGACATCAGGGAAGTGCCAAATGGAATATGATCAAGGAGAGAAGGTAATATATGGGCCATCGGGAAGGCAGCATAACTCTGGGCTGGGCAAAGAGCATTGGATTTGGAGTTGGACAGACCACTCCTGATTAATCTATGATGTTGGACAGGTGACCCCACCTTGCTGGACCTTAGTTCCCTCTTTTGTGCAGTGGAGCACTAATATCCAGCTCATGGGGTTTCTGCAACAGAGCCGAGGCAGTACTCATATATCACATGGAGAACACTTAGCACAGTGCCGCCTGTGCAGACAGCGCTTGAGAAATCCTAATTCCCTTTTCATGTCTGAGCTATGATGTGTAGTGCGCCATTCCCTGACCCCTCTTTCCCTCTAGTGCGATGCCTGGGAACCATCTGATAAAATGCAGATTCCTGGGTCCCGCCCCAGACAGCTTAATCTGAATCTCTGAACGTTGGGGTCTGGGAATCTGCATTGTGTAGGGATAGCTTTCTATTAGTTTAAACACCCAATTACTGTATGGTTTTTACCTTTTTTTTTTTAGAACTCTTGTATTTCATCCTTTTAAATAGATAAAACAGGGCTGGCTGGTTAGCTCAGTTGGTTAGAGTTCAGTGTTGTTAACACCAAGGTCAAGGGTTTGGATTGCTTTACCTACCAGCTGCAAAAAACAAACAGTAGATTAAACATGTTACGAAATTTGAACATTACTTTAAAAACAATTTTTTAATTAAGATGATTCACATCCCATAATATTCACTTTTTAGGGTATACAGTTCCATGTTAGTATATTCATAGTTGTGCAACCATCACCATTATAATTCCAAAACATTTTCTTCACCCCAAAAGAAAACTCATATCCATTAGCAGTCACTCCCTATTTCCCCCTCCCTCTGCCCCTGCTGACCACCAATCTTATGGGTTTGTGTATTCTTCAAATGTTACTGTTACAGTATATCTTTTTATAAATCTGCCTCTCATCTCTGCCTGTTTCCCCTCCACCCCTGTTCTATTCCCTGGAGGCAACCAACTTTACCAGTTTTTGTTTATCCTTCCAGAGGGAGCTTGTGCTCATAAACACAAATGCAAAGAAACACACACGTGTTTATCCTTTCCTTGCCATTAATGGTGGCATTCATGTGTTCCGCACCTTTCTTTCATACATCTTGGAGATATTGAGGTATTTTAATATGTTAATATTTTTGGGCCGGCCCGTGGCTCACTCGGGAGAGTGTGGTGCTGATAACACCAAGGCCCCGGGTTCAGATCCCACATAGGGATGGCCGGTTCGCTCACTGGCTGAGCGTGGTGCTGACAACACCAAGTCAAGGGTTAAGATCCCCTTACCGGTCATCTTTTAAAAAAAAAAAAAAAAGTTAATATTTTTGTAGATTACTCATATTAGTACGTGAAGAGCTGCCCTATTCTCTGTAATTGTTGCATTGTATTACATTGAATGAATGTACCATCAGTTACTGATGGACACAGGTTGCTTCCAACACGATTCTGTTCTCATCATGAAAAATGGAATGGCACATGAAAACCATCCCCTTCCCCATCCTACTCCCTGGGTTTTCCCTCCTTAACTCCTTTGCTATTTTGGTGCTGGAAGTCAGCTGACTCCACTTTGGGAGAATTGGCCTGAGGCTTGTGAAAGTGAGTGACCCGTGTCTTTTCCGTGGTTCCCCTGGCATCACTGTGCCTGCTCTGGGCTGATGGTGGCTGTCGCCTTTTCTCCAGATGCTCTCCCTAAAGCAGGAGGTGGTTCCTGCCAGCCAGGATGTTTGCATGCCTGCTGGTGATGGCCCCACAAATAGGCGGGTTTATTGCCCACAGTGCTGGGGCTGGGCCAGCCTCAGAAGCCTCCCCTTCATGGAGCTCCTTGATTCCAAAGTGGGTGAGGTCCAGAGTGTGGCCCCTAATGTGACACGTTCAAATTCAGGCCAAGGAAAACCCTCCAGAGGCATGGGGGCACTAAGATGAATTGATGGCATAAAATATTCATACCACTTCCCAGGGGCTCACAGGCACAAGCACACACTTGATCTTCGTGACTTGGTTTCTGCTCCATTTTTCCCTCCAGAAAAACAAGAATAAGAAAAAAGGCAAAGATGAGAAGTGTGGCTCAGAGGTGACCACTCCGGAGAACAGCTCCTCCCCGGGGATGATGGACATGCACGGTGAGCTCCCCGCGGCTGGCCGGCAGCCTCTCCAGCCAGGTCCCTGGGCTGTGGCAAAGCCCTGAGTTGGGTTTTGTTTCTCCAGCAGGTTTGTTCACATTCCAGGCAAAGGGTAGCAGGGCTGGGCAGGACTGGGAGGCCTCTGTGCCAAGGATAAGGCTCAGGAGAGGAGAGAAAGTTTCTTTTCCTGGTGCACCAAGCCAAAACACATAAAATAAGCCAGACAACGTAAAAATAAGACCCTCTCCTCACCCGGTGACAAAAACTCACAGGAGATATTTCTGTCAGCCCCATGTACCCAGGAAGATTTTTGGGGGTGTACGTTCCTTTTTCCCACCTAGGCCTGACATACATATAAATGGCTATGTTTTCCATTTCCCATTTTGCTTTGGCTGCTGGGAAGCTCCAAAGCATGTCAACAGCTGAACTTTCCCCACTGTCTTATTTCAAAAGTTGTAAGCCTGTGTCCCACCAGTCAAATCCAGGCTGGTGATGTGCTTTAGCTAGCCTGCTGCCATTTTCACATTGTGGTGTTCATTTCTCTTCTTACCTTTTTAGTTGAGAGGAAAGATGCAAATCCTAAGGGTACAGCTCAATGAAATGTTCACGAACTGCATGTAGGTGACTAGGCCAAGTCAAAACACACAGTGTTCCCAGCAGTCCTCCTGGTGTCCCTTCCTGGTCATCCCCACCCCTCTAAGGAAAATCACCTCAGAGATTCAAACCTGAAGTTTTTTAAAAATTGAGTTAAGCTTCCGATATTTATAAATCAGGAAACCTGCATTATTGTTCTGTGTGCTTCCTCAAAGCAGTGGCCACGGAAGCAGCTATCCCTCAGGGAGGGCACAGCCTCTCTGGGCCCACCTGGTTCTCCTCTTATTTTGTCACCTGCCTGGCCTGACAATACTAGAGCTTACAGCCCCTGCCTTTTTCGTCTCTTGATCCTAATTTTAATGTCTTTGTGCTTTTGACAGCCCTGAACCTTTTGTACAACGTGGTGGTGTCAGATAACTAAATAAGTTATCAATGAAGGAGCAGTGGTTCGTGGGACTTTCTAACGCCTCCGGACCCAGGGCTGTCTTGTTCTGGGCAGGAGGGCCGGCAGATTTCCCCATTTGCCCATACTGACTACTCACCAGCTGCAAGGTCAAGGAGTCTCACTTGTTGCTGAACTGGCTTCAAAAAAGCACAGTGCTCTCTAGGTTGTGGTACTAAGAAAAGAAAAAGAAAGAAAAGCACAATGGTCTTTTGCTGCTGGTTAATGTGTCAAGAAAGACCCTGCAAATGGCTTTACAGTCACAGGTTAGATTCGTTTTGTTTTCAGAAATAGATACTTGAGTTGGGATGTGACCTGTCTGCCTGGCATTGCTTAGCATCCCCTTCTCTCTGGGGATTGAAGAGACCCCGGGCCTGGCTCAGGATTTAGGTTGGATCATAGCATCATAGCTGAGAGCCTTTTACTGCAGAGGCCAGGATCCCACCTGCAGTGTTCAGATCTCCCAGGACCTTTCCCCTGGTTTTGTGATCTTGGGCTAGTTATTTAACCCCTAGCCTTCGGGTTTGTTTAGTTTTAATATGTGGAATAGGAATGGTAATGCCTACTTTGTAAAGTCACTGTGAGGATTAAATCAGATAATCCCTTAAAAGCCTTGGCATGTTAACAGCTAACAAAACCATCACAACGTGCACAACAGGCATCTGCTGAGCCCATTTCATGCACTGCCTCATTTGAATCTAACAATAAGCCCATTTTACGGATGAAGAAACTAAGGCTCAGAGAGGGGAAGTAACTTGCCCAGGTAGGAAGTTCACAGATGCCGGGGCTGGCATCTGAGGTCCTTCAAAGGCAGAATCCAGGTTTGTGGTCTGGACCAACACTCCAGAAAAATCTAGAATGCTGAACAAACCAGGTCCTTGAGAGCCATGTTCACCTTCTCAGTGTCATTTCCATTTCAGTATGTATGCAGCCAAGACCAAGTCAGGCTGCAGGATGTGTCCGTGTGAAGGTCATGGAAAGATGTGGCCCAGCTAGTTTCCCAGAAGGCTTCAGGTGGGAGGATGGGCACAGCAGGAGATGAAGAGAGAGGGCATCTGCATCTGGCGCCTTAGTCTCCATGACTCAGCTCAAGTTAGCCCAGGTATCAGGGTCACCCTGTTAGTTACCAGGTTATCAGGCCAGGCTCAGGCAGCTAATTTGTTAAACAGTGCTTACTGGCATTCGTGGGGCCTGTAGGTGGAGCTTCTCACACACATGCATATGCATCTTGGCATAGGAACGACGTTTAGATTTTCTTGAGGGGTAAATCAGGAGAGCACACATCTTTTTTTTAAAAACTCCCAGAATTCACAAGAGGATGCTTTTGTGTAACGAGCACCTCAGCGTATACTTAAAATAAGATCCAATTTACCGTGCTGGGGCTGCGCAACTGCCTGGTGCAGATTGAGCTGGAGGAGAAGCTCAGGGCTGGGAATCGGGCAGACCAGGCTGGCAAGTGGCCCTGCTGCTCTGAGCCTCTGTAAAGTGAGGGTGGTGACAGCACCTTCACGGTAGGTTGTTGGGAGGATTATATAAGGTAAGCGTAAATGCTCATGCTCAGGGCCTGGTGCAGAGTGGGGGACCAGACTGTTGGGGTGTGGTGCACCCCCCTCATTTTTTACAAAAACGGCCTTGGTCCCAACTGTGGCAGGCCTAGAAAGGCAGTGTCAGATTGTGGTGTTATTTGTGAAATGGCCATTTGGGTATCTGGAGTTTAAAATGACTCTGTATGTCCAAGAAGGGGGCACAGGACGAGGGGAGGGTGCCCCAGACCCCCAGCTCTGCCACCAGCCCCAGCTCTAATGCTGCTGCCAATTAACTTCCTCCCTTTTTCCTTTTTATTATGAGAAGTTTCACTATAGAGAACAGTAAACAAGTATGATGAACCCCCATGTACCTACTAACTTTTCATGAACATTATGCCATATTTTCCTCATCTGTTTTTATAATGTAAAGTTTTTAACTGAAGTGTAATTTACATATAAAAAATACACAGCTCTAGAGTGTAAAGTTCAGGAAGATCTGACAGTTGTGTGCAACCTATGCAAAAGCATTTTGAAGTAAATTCCCTTTCATCATGATGTTTAAGTCTGTATGTACCTCAACATTTTGGTGTGCTTTGCTACAAAAATGGCATTTCTGCATTCCCATTGTACCATTACCACTTCAACAAACCTACTGATTCCTTAATAGCTTTTAAAATCCAGACCATATTAAAATTCCCCAATTGTTCCAAAATATGTTATAGCTGACACATTCAAAACCAGATCTAGATAATTTCCATACATCATCTGTAGTTGTTTGGTCTCTTAGGTTTCTTTAATCTGTAATAATGTTTGCTTCCCCCCTCCATTTTGTTTCTTTTTTTTTTTTGTCCTTTTTGAGACTGGCTGCACCGCGCTCAGCCAGTGAGCACTGTGAGCACACTGGCCATCCCTATATAGGATCTGAACCTGCAGCAGGAGCGTCACTGCGCTCCCAGCGCCGCACTCTCCCGAGTGCGCCACGGGCTTGGCCCATTTGTTTCTTTTTTTTTTTTAATGATACTGACTTGAGATTGGGCCAGGTGTCCTGTGGAATGTCCCACCTTCTGTTGCTCACTTGTTCCTCTCTCCCTTTTATTCTGTATCACATGGAGGCCCAATGGCGTTAGATGGAGCGTGCTGGCAGTGCTGCTTCATGGTCCCTGCTGCATCCTTCATGTTGCTTCATAGCCAGACACACAAGATTTCTGGTGTCCCCACCCTAAATGTGTGAGGCTACATCTCCAGCTGGCTGCCTCCAAACACAGGGTTCTCCTCAGTGAGCCAGTGGGGGAAGATCAGGCCCCGGGTATGGGTCAGCTCTGGAGTCTCAGCAGCGGGAAGCTCCAGACCTCTTCCTGGGAGAGCATCCCGTGGAGCTCCAAACATCGAGGCATAGGGAAGCTGAGCCCCCAACCTACCTGTCCTTGATAGCTGCGGGATCTCTTCGGTTCTGTTCCCCCCACACAGATGATAACAGCAACCAGAGCTCCATAGCAGATGCCTCCCCTATCAAACAAGAGAACAGCAGCAACTCAAGCCCTGCTCCAGAGCCCAACTCAGCCGTACCCAGCGATGGCACTGAAGCCAAGGTGGATGAAGCCCCAGCTGATGGGAAGGAGCATGCCGGGGCTGAAGGTACGTGCCCTGCAGAGGCTGGGCTCCAAGGATCCTCCCTCTGACCAGCCTCCAGTCAGTCAGTGGACAGGTATTCAGGGAGGTCCTGCTGTGTGCTGGCCCCAGCAAGGCAACAAGAGAAGAAAGGTGATACTTGGAGCGCATATTCTGTGGGGCAATTAAAAATCAGACAATCTAGTATTTGGAAGAAAAGTGCAGTAAAGGGAATGGGGAGTCTTGACAAATAATGGGGGCTGCAGTTTTAAATAGAGTGGTCAGGGAAGGCCTCTTGGATAAGATGACATTAGAGCAGCTGAGGCTCAGATTAGGCGAGTGAGTGAGCCGCATGGCTGTGTGGGAGAAGAGAATTGCAGGCAGAGGAATGGGCAGTGCAAAGGCCCTGGGGCAGGAGTGCGGTTGGTGTGGCTGGAGAAGAGTGAGTGAGGGCTGGGAAAGTAAGATGCAGTGAGAGAGGTGGGGAGCTCGTGAGGCCACTGCACCAACCCTGGTTTTTATGGTTCATGAGAAGGGAGCTGGGAGCTGTTGGGATTTGGGTGACATGATCTGAAGGACTGAGAAGAGATGATGGGAGTGCCACGTGGAGGTGGAAACCCATTGAGGTGACTGCTATAGTTGTCTAGGTGGGAGAGAACCAGGTTGAGAGCAAGGAGTGGTAAGGAATGGCCTGATTGTGCAGTATGTGTGTGTATTAGTCTGTTTCTGTCGCTTATGACAGAATACCTGCAACTGGGTAATATATAAAGAAATCAAAATTATTTCTTACTAGCTGTGTGGCCTTGGGCAGGCAACGTCACCTTCTGGGCACTTTCCTGTTTCCTTGTTTATAAAATGGGACGAATAAAAAAATAAGTAAAATGGGATAAGTAGAAGTTGCCTCCCTTGTAAGGTCACTGCAAGGAGCGTAGGAGGCTGGAATGTCAGCAAAGTGCTCAACCCAGAGCCAGGTGCCGAGGAAGAGCCTGGGGCACCTCCTCATCTGTACTTCTTTGCAGGGCGATTCCCGGGGCAACCAGGGCAGGTGCAGGCCGAGTCTGCAACCATGTCCTGCCTTCTCTGTCATCCTGGTTTCTTTCTGGCCATGACCTTTTTTCTCCCATGTTTGGAGTCTTTGTCTCCTTTGCTCTAATGGGCCAGTAAAAGCTCAGCTGCAAGAATTATATTTTCGGTTAATGCTTCCATAACTGGCACATTTTGCTAATCACTACCTCCCCACACACCAAAAGCTTTATCAGTCCAGGTGGGAACCCCAACAGATCCTCTTCCGGCCACAGTTAATGCTTCCATAACTGGCACATTTTGCTAATCACTACCCCCCCACACACCAAAAGCTTTATCAGTCCAGGTGGGAACCCCAACAGATCCTCTTCCGGCCACCCCAGGCCACTGGGCCTGTATGGCAGCCCAACATCACTCAGCCAGGACCCACCTGCCCACTGCTTAGGGCTGCCTGGAGCTCCTTGGGGAAAGGGCACCAGGACAGACCCACGGGGCTTTCCCAGGTGGGTGTGCGCTGGCTGCTGGGACAGGGCAGGTTGGCCAGCAGCTGTTGACCTTGTTTTGAACTTGTTTACTGCTGAGTGAGTTCAGGGGATGACATAATGTCCAAACTCCCTGGACTAAATTTAGGCCCCAGGAAAATAATTTCCCCTGGGTGAGTTCCAGCACCACTGTGCTCAGAGAATCAGACTGCACCCTGAGCCCTTGAACGCTCCGTGAGCTCCAAGACCAGTTGCCACTGAGCTCTCGGGCCTGGCTCTCGGGAGGCCTCTGGCTGGGGCATCTCCTTGCTCAGCAAAGGGTCAGTGTGAATCTGTGGGTGCCAGCCGCCTTCATGATTTCTAAGCCTCCCCTTAGAAATCTATTTCTGGGGCTCTGCCTCCCCCTGTACTCCACAGAGCCTGATGTTCAGGGCAGAGAAGGAGCTGTGGTTAGAGGGGCGAAGCCACAGAGGTTGCAAATTTTCTAGGTCAGTAAACATTTTACATGTTTATGTTTAAGCAAACATATATTATGAAATAGAATATGACATTAGCAGGGATTTTTTTCTTTTTTAGTGAGGTGGAATTCACATAAAATTAGCCTTTTTTTGGCAGCTGGCCGATATTGGATCCAAACCTGTGACCTTGGTGCTATAAGGCTGCACTCTAACCAGCCGAGCTAACCGGCCATCCCTGCATCATGTTTTCAGGGTTCATTCATGTTGTAGCATGTGTCAGTCCTTTGTTCCTTTTTATGGCTGAATCATATTCACTGTGTGGATAGACCACAGTTTGTTTATCCATTCATCTGTCCACTTACCTCTGGGTTGTTTTCACCTTTTGGCTATTGTGAATGATGTTGCTATATACATAAACATGTATAATTATCTGTTTGAGTCCCTGTTTTCAGTTCTTTTGAGCATATACCGAGGAGTAGAATTGCTGGGTCATATGATAATTCTGTATTTTAACTTTTCAAGGAACTGCCATTAATATGGGTTTTAAAGGTAAAACTAAAAATGTCAAGGAAATTCCAGGTTTAAAGGGAGTTTGGTTCCATGCCGTAGGTAATCCCTTAGTGACTCCCACCTGGGGTGGATGTTGCTGTTTGGGTACTTTTCATGTTGTTCCATTTCATCCTCACAGCTAGTCAACAGGGGTGGCTGTTGTCACCTTGTTTTTACAGTGGGGGAGGGAGTCTGAGACTGATAGTCCAGGGTCCCACAGGAAGCCTGGGAAATATTTTAGTCCACGTTCATCGCCAGACCCTGTGGCAGCAAGAAAGGCCAGATCAGAGCCTGGCTCTTGAACCCTGGCCACGTGTTGGGTCTCCTGGCACAACTATGAGAGATCAGGACTGCTGGTTTGGGGAGCAAAGATATTTGCTAACAACAGCACTTGTCCCTGCAGTCTCGCTGGGAAGGAGGATCTTGCAGTCCCTACCTGCCCTGTTGCCTACCCACAGTGCTTTTATTTTTATTTATTTATTTTTTTATTTTTTCCCTTTTTGTCTTTTTTCGTGACCGGCAACAGATCGCAACCCTCAGTGTCGCGCCCGTACCGGACTGGGACCGGCAACGGGATCGCAACCCTTGGTGTTGTGTCCGCACCTCGCTCAGCCAGTGAGCGGCTGGTCTGTATGTGGGATCCGAACCCTCGGCAGGAGCGCCCCCGCGCTCCCAAGCGGCGCCCCCGCGCTCCCAAGCGGCGCACTGTAGCAGTGCGCCACCGGGCCGGCCCCCCACAGTGCTTTTAAACTGAAACCTGGATTTTTTTTTTTCCTGTTTGCTACTTTTCTGCCTCAGAAACCCCAGAAAGTAAGTCTTGGTTGCTTAGGTGTCCTTTAGTATTGTTTTAGTGTGCTTTTTAAAATGAGGATGACATGTTGGGGCCTTGAGTACAACAGAGAGGGCCCAGGTGGGTTTTTGCTGTTCCCTCTGTGAGTCTCTGGCTCTGTGCCCAGTGAGCTTCAGATAAAACTGCTGCCCCTCCTCCAAAGCTGCGTCACCTCATCCAGCCTGCACCTTACTCCTGTAAAGAAACCTGGGGTAGAGCAGTGGGTAGACTGAGGCATGAGAAATAACCCAAACAACTGGCTTCGTTGCATAAGTGATTGCTTGATAGAATGCTGTGTGTCCATTTTGTAAGCTCTTGTATTTAGAATATTTTTAAAGCATGAAAAAATTCTTCCAAAATACTGTGTGACCCCCATTTGGGGAGAGGGAAAAATTATATGTATGTTGGGGGGAAATCTGGAGAGAAGGTGGTCTCTGTGGGTGGCATGAGAGAACAGGTGATTTTAACTTTACGGTTTTCTGTATTTTGTTTCCAGCAATGATCAGTTATTGCCCTGACAATCAGAAAAATACCCATATTATTAAGAGAAATGTTTACAAAGGGTCGGTTACCTCTGATGCTCTGCAAGAGAATGCAGGCTCTTTACGGAACCCGTGAAACCTCCTTGACAGCCGTCTCCCTGCCACAGGGAGAGGAAAAGACAGCCATGATTGTTGGAGCGCATGTAGCCCACCAGAGGGCGCTGGGTGCACGCAGCACCGAGACTGCAGCATCCTTTTGCTGTCCTCTCAGGGCACTTGGCTGCTAATAGGTGTGCAGGAGAGGGCTGGAGACCCCAGGGCCAGCTTGTGGCCTGGCTGCCTAAAACAGCATCACTGAGAAATAAACAAGAAGCTTCCCAAGTTCCCCAGCCCATTGCAGCACTGAAACACCACTGGCCAACAAACTACTCAGTTCCAGGTATTTTTAGTACTTGGCCCATCTGGCTCTGCAGCTCACGTGTCTGAAAACAGCTTCTGTTGTCTTGCTTTTCCCTCAGACGCTTCTGACGAGCAGAATTCACAGTCTTCGATGGAAAACTCGATGAACAGTTCAGAGAAAGGAGAGCGGCAGCCATCTGGAGACTCAGGCCCAGCCGCAGAGATGGCAGCAGTCTCTCAGGTACCTCGATCCAGGCCTCAGAGGGGCAGCCAGATCAGCCGGGAGCCCGTTGGGTTGTCGGGGGTACGTTGAAAGGTGTTTTGTTATTTTGTTTTGTTGTTTTGTCATTGGACAATTGGAACTGTCATTTACCCATCAAGCACGTGAGCCTTGTCCTGTCGTGCCCTGGGTGCTGGGTGCCACAGCAACAGCCGAGATGTGGGGGCTTCACCTTCAGGGAGTCTCTGATAGAGGAGGAGGAAGGGTCCTCAGCTTCATCATCCACAAAAGCATTGCCTTGTCTTAGTCACCCAAAGTCAACATCCTTTAGAGCAGTGAAGACAAGTCCTCAGAAACCTAAATGATGGGTCATCCTTTGGAATTTTACAGCTGACCAGCTCCTCCTGCTTGGACCCCTTTCTGGGTCATGATGACGTGTCAGAATATGGTCTGAATCAGTCAGTGCAGATGCAAGGGCCAGTGGTTAGGAGCAAACATCTTGGAGTTGGGGCTGGGTTTGAATCCCAGCTGCGTCTCTTAGTAGCTGGGCAGTTAACTTCTCTGAGCCTCAGTCTATCCAGCCGCCCAAATGGGAACACAGAACTGCCTTAAGGCCACGGTGAGGATTCGACAAGAGAATGTGGGTAAAACACTTGGCATGGAGCCAGACACAGAAGATGCCTGAGGTGTCAGTTGCCACGGCCACAGTTAAGATTAGATTTTCATCTTTAAATCCTATAGACTCATCTAAGAGGAGTGGGGACTCAGAGATCTCAAAACTTCAACTAATAGAACAGTTTCCACTCTGCTGAGTATCTTCCGGTACCCTGGGAGAAGTGACAACAGGTGTCTGCAGATAGCAGGGAAGAGGCAGGCTTCAGCAGGTCACATGATGGAGCCTTGAAATAGGCCTTCCCCAGAGATGAGATGTCTCAAACTTCACAATCCTCATACCTTCGATCTGCAGCTCCCTTTCTAGAAACTCATCCTATGGTTCCCTCCTCCAAATGCCTAGACACACAGAGGGGGTATTGACTGAAAGTATGTCTGCCATGGCAAGAAATCAGCTGCAACCTCAGCTCAAAAGGAGATGGGTTAATAAATGTGAGTTCATGTGTCAAACAGACTGGTGGGCAGCTCAGGAGAGTGTGGTTGGCCCTTCCAGGTCCTGATAAAGAAATACTCTTGCAGTGTGAAATGAGAAAAGCAAGTCGCAGGACTGCAGGCACAGCCTGGCGGGGCTCATCTGCATAAGAACAATAAAAAGCAAAGCCTTGCGTATGGTGTATAAAACCGACATAGTCTGCTGGGATCTCCTGGCCTCTTGGAACTTTGGTTTGCACCCTGGGGGTATCTGGTGCTCTCCCCTGGAGTCTGAAAAGGCCAGGGGTCTCCTGTTCTCACATCTTCCCACCTCTACTCCTGCTTCCAGGGGTCCCAGCCCTGAAATCAGGCCTCTTCCGTGATTTCTCGCATACGGACACACACACTGTCCTGCAAAACTGGGTTTGTGAGCAAGATGGAGCATGCGCTGTGGTAAAGCAAACAACCTGACATTAAAAATGCAAATTCTAGGGGCCGGCCTGGTGGCGCACTGCTACAGTGCGCTGCTTGGGAAGCGCAGCAGCGCTCCCGCCCGAGGGTTCGGATCCCACATACAGACCGGTTCCCGCTCACTGGCTGAGTGAGGCGCGGGAGCAGCGCCGAGGGTTGCAATCCCGTTGCTGGTTCCCGGTCCGGTACGGGGGCAACACTGAGGGTTGCGATCCGTTGCCGGACACGGAAAAAGATAAAAGACAAAAAGGAAAAAAAAAGTGCAAATTCTTTATGCTGCCCACCACCCTCCCAGTGCCAGGAGGACTCCTCTGGCTCCCCCTTTCCGTCTGCCCCAAATCTTGCACCTCCCTTTCCTTCATTCCCTCCCCCGTCCCCTTCCTCCCTCCTGCTACAGAGCAGGTCGCCTCTCTGTAGGCTGCACCCCCAGGCTCATTGCCTGTCACCCTCCAAGCCAGATGCTCAGCAGGGCAACAGGCCCTTCTCCTGAGCAGGAACCCGTTCCCTGACAGGCACCGCAGCCCATGTTCTCCCATTCCATCTGCTGATCTTGTGTCCCTTCCAAAATAAGGAAGAAGGAGAGGGAAGAAAGGTGGGCCTTCCTGACTCCCTGATTCCTCCTCCCAGGCTTCCCTGGAATAAGCTTCTGTGGCCTCTCTATGTCCAATGCCATGTTCTGCACTCAGGCCCAGGGTTCTCCATCTCACATGCAGCACTGAGCACCTACTACATAGCAGGCGCCCAGCCAGATGCTGGGGTACAGAGTGGAGCAGGCAGAGTCCCTTTCCACCCTGGTGGGGCTGACAATGGAGCTGGGGGTCTAGGGCCTGGCCAGGATACAGCAGACATAGATGGGTCCCAGAGTCACAATAAGTGCCCTAAAAGAGCAGGACAGGCACTTATCTGTTCTGAAGAAGTAGACTGGGTGGGATGTTGGGTCTTGTGGCGGTGGCTGTGCTGGGATGGGACGGGTGAGCTCCTGAGGCTGGAGGCGCATAGGCTGTGCCAGGAGTTGACCTGAGGCTTGGAAGGGAGGCCAGGTTGCCCGGCACAGCGTGGGCAAGGACAAGAACAGCCAGGCGGGGAGAGGACGGCTGGGGTAGTCACCAGGCCTTCTCAGCCCTCGGAAGGAGGCAGAGTTTTGATCTGAAGCCAGTGGGAAAGTACCAGGGGGTTTTGTGTTGTGTGAGTGATTTATATGTTAGGAAGATTGCTCAGACTGTGTTGGGTGATGTGTAGGGAGGCATCATGGGGGCAAGAGGTGGCAGTGGCCCAAGTGTGGCCAGGGCAGAGCAGAGAGGTGGAGGGGCTCAAGGAGGTAGAGATGATGGGACTTGCTCATAGGTTTGGGGAGGCAAGTAGAGAGAGGGGGCACCACAGGGTGCCGTTGGCAAAGAGCTTTGTCTCGGGCCAATGGTGGGACTGGTGACATACACAGGAAGGACTTGGAAGCATGGGTGAGGATGGGTACAGTCAAGTGACGGCTTAGGTTTGCCATGCCTGAGAAGATTGGGTGGTGGGCGAGTGAGTGATTGTTTAACTTTTTGGGGGGGTCATGGAACTTCTTCAGATTTTGGTGACAACTATGGACCCCTTCCCCAGAATAATGTGCATGCAAACATTCAACAGATGCTCAGGGTCCACCCTAGGCTGGGCACTGAGCCCTGGAAGAGCAACCGTCTATGTGGCAAAGTGGGTCTGGGCCTTCCAGAGATGGCCTTGGAGCTTGGAAAGGTAAACTTAAAACTTGTGCACAAATAATCACCCTGGTAATTAATTACAGATGGGAAGACTGACAGCAGGGAAGTCTGGCCCAGGCTGGGTGGGGTGAAGGAGGGGGTGCTTAGAGGCAGAGGGAGTGTTGTGGGTAAGGTTCCTGGGGTGACAGGGCAGACCGAGGCCAGGTAGGTGACCCAGGGCTTTGTAGAATCTAGGAGGAGTTTGGGTGGGAAGATCTCCATAGGTCTGCCAGGCTCCTGAAGTCTTCGCATGCGCCTCAGGTTCCTTCCCGGGTCGAGCTTCAGCCTCCCATCTGGCCTCAGCTGCTCTCCTAGCGTGTTAACCTGTGTTTCTCTTTTCTTTCTTCTTCCCCCCAAGGATTTGGAAGGAGTGCCGCCCTCTAAAAAGATGAAACTGGAGTCCTCTCAACAAAACTCCGAGGAGATATAGGCACTAAGTGAAATCCTCCAATCCGTGTTTTGTGGAAGGTACATCAGCAATTAATTCTAGAACAACTTTGCCCAAGTGATTCCTCTTGGGTGTGAACAGAACTACTAACGTTTCAAGTTTACCAAGTGCAAATCCAAGAAAACCTAGAACGGCGTAACTTCTCAGACACTGAAGAACTTTCTGCTGTGAAGCAAAACACTCGAACCTTTATGTGACTGTCCCTGGGGAGGCGGGATCGACAGCTCAGGAGTGTCTGCACACTGTCTCGGAAGCCAAGATTCCATTTGTGTTGCTGCTGTAGTTTTCCCCACTTCTCTATTTAACGATATAAGCTATTTGAGGGTGGTACCGATCAGGAATTCGCTTTGCGTTGGGGCTTCTCACTGTTCCACCGATTCCTTCCGCTTTCTTTTTTTGTGCCTTGTGCCCTTGAGGTGACCTCTGGCATGTTTCCTGGTTGTTTTGCATCTCCCTTTGCAAAGTGCCCTGTTTTGTTCAGGCGGCAGCTGCCACCATCCCCAGCCCTCTCTCTTCCCTGCCCAGGACTTCATTGGAGCAGGCAGGGCAGAGCAGGGGGGCCCCAGCCCACCTGATTTCCAGGTGCAGGGGGCTTGGGCATGCCCTGAGCCCTGAGTGGGGTCAGCCCTAGCCTTGAGGACCTGAGGAGTGGCAGGTGCCAGGGCACAGTCTCCAAGGGCTGGCCTTGAGGGCACTGGTTATGCCCTCACTTCCTCGGGGCATTTGAGGAGGGGTGTTTCCAAGCCCATTGTGACCCAGACAGATTTGCAAAGCTCCTAGATTTGTCTGGCACTTCCACCCTGCTTCCACATTGTCACCACCACCTCCGTCACCACTGTCTCCCAGACCTCTGATGGCTTCTCTGGTCGACTGCAAGGTTGCCTCCTTAGGACGATAACAGGGCCGGGAGGCTGGGAGCCAGCGGCAGGAATAGCTGGTGCTGACCCTTCTCCCACGGGACGTCGCTTGGATTTCAAATCCACGGAAACCTGCTGTCTTCTGCCTCCCCTTCGCCCTGCCCTTCCCCTGGAAGAGGCAAGGTGCAGGCAGTTGAAATCCACTTGCTTCTGCATAATGTCCTGACTCTCAGAGCCAACACTTGGATCGTGTCTCACTCCCAGGACATGCCGTCGATCCCCACTGGGGAGCGGGCCTTGATGGGTGGGCCTTGAAGGCCAAAAACAAGGCACCAAGGAATTGGAAAAATTTGCACACCCTCCAAAAAGGAGTAACTGACTCTTCCCTTCCCCTCTATGTCCCGCCTGCGCTGGGACAGCTTCCTCTTACTAGAATGGAGATGCCCCCTCGGATGAACTGCCTAATTGGTTCTGAGGTCTGGTTTGCTCTTAATTGATTTACAGACTCCTCAGACCTTAAACCTTTTCCTGAGCTTTCTTTACTGCACTGGAGTTCTAACTCCCTTTGAATTGTGTATTATTGGGGGGGGGGGGGGTTGTTGTTGGTTTGGTTTGGTTTGGTTTTTTGTTTTTTGTGGTTTTTTTTTGGCTATTTGGTGCATATTCAGGTACCACCTTTGACGTGTGGATCTTTCTCCTGACCACAATGGGAAGTGTCTGCCAGATTCCATTTTCTAAGAGTTTCTGAGGGTGAGGCTCTTATTTTTTTCTTTAGGGAGCCTATCTGTTTCCTGCACTTCAAGAAGAATCAAAATGTTCCTGAATTTCAAATACCTCATGCAAAATGTCTCCTGAAATAAGGGAAGAAAAAAAAAAAACTTTGAAAATCTTGATGTTGAAGTTAGCAATGCTGAAATGTTTCTGTCTTAAAAAAAAAAAAAAAAAAAAGTCCTTGTACTTATCAGTTTTGCCCCTCAGGCAGTCAGTTCTGTTGAGAACTGTGTTCTGCGTCTTGAGGCAGAAGCATCTAGATGCGTTACCTCTCAACGTATCTCAAGGCGGCTTTACCTCCAGATCCTGTAGAGTTAGAGTAACGTTTTTCTTTGCAGCAAAACTCCATTTTTGATGGCGGATGAATTTGGATATTTGTTTCCTTTGCTTTTTTTGGGAAACGAGAGGTTAGGAGCAAGACAGCTGAAGGAGAATCAGACCCACGCATCCGCGGAAACAAAGGCAGCGAGGGCCACTTGTGCCTCTGGGCAGGCAAGGGGAGTGGCGCGGTGACGCGGGGCTGTCAGTAGTCTTTCTCTGAAGTGCCTGAAGGTAGGAACTGGCCAGCGGTCGGGTCACTCGGCCCCGCCGCCGCCACGCCACGCCAGGCAAAGCGCCCGCAGCCCTGCATTCCACGCCGGCCTTCCAGGTCGTCCGCGCCGCGGCGAGACTGCGAATCCCACGTGCTTCCTTCCCGGCCGGGCCGCTCCCAGGGCCGCTCCTCCCCGCCGCAGAATCGAAGACCTTCCAGCCGCCGGCCAGGGCCCAGGGCCGGGGCACCCGCCGACAACGCCTTCCGCAGACGCCAGGCCCCCTGGCCTCAAGGGCTTGCAGGGCAAACTTAGCTCCCCCCCCAAAACTTGAAGTTGGGGAAGCCGCGGCTACACATTCCACAAAGTGCTGGCACTTACACCCAAACCCGGAGGGCTGTTGACCGATTCGTGTAGGGTGGTGACCTCCCATTATCAAACGGTGTCATGGTTTGGAATGTTCATTATCGCCGAGGACCTGGTTAGAGGTATAAAGACCTTTTTTTCACCGTTATCTAATTTTTGTTTTCCTCTTAAGATTTTTTTTTTTTTTTTGGTGTGTTGTACAGCAGTATAATTTTTCACTTATTTATTCCATCAGTAGATATGGTTTGTACAATGTACAATGGTTCCATTTCAGAAAATAAAAAAAAAAATTCAAATCATGAATACCCCGTGCTTTGGTCGCCTTATAATAAGGAGGAAAATCAGATTAGTGGTGAGGATGTCCCTTACCACCTATTGTGGCCTTTTCTGCATGGCTGGGTAGCCCTGACTGCAGGATGTGGTGAGCCCCTTGCAGGCAGGGACTGTCACCTTACACAGTCGTGACAGTTGCCATTATTAAGCACCAGCTGAGTGCCAGGCAAGCCACTGTACAATTCTTTCTGGGGGTTGTGGTGGTCACCTCACGCAAATTAGGAAACAGGACTGTCCTTTGCCTGGCTCGAGTGGCCAGTCAGAGCTGCAGTTTAAAAGCCACACCTGAGGGCCGAGCCCGTGGCGCACTTGGGAGGGTGTGGCACTGGGAGCGCAGCAGTGCTCCCACCGCGGGTTCGGATCCTATATGGGGATGACTGGTGCGCTCACAGCGCTCACTGGCTGAGCGCGGTGCGGCTGGTCTCAAAAAGGACAATAAATAAATAAATAAATAAATATAAATAAAAGCCACACCTGATCCCCACTCCCACCCCATGTTCTAGTGAGGATACCAGTTTGCCACTTCCCTGACCTTGGTGGACTCTGGCCCATGGGTAGGGACTTTGGGGGTCAGTGTGCAGGTGGGTTGCGACCTTACTTTGACTTAACAAAGGGTCTTGTGACTTGTGGTCAGGCTGGAGCCAGAAATTGCCCAGGCCCTTCCCCTCTCAGCTTACTCCCTCCCCTGAGTTGACTTGTTTTCCCCTCTGCAGTCTCCCTTCCAGCTGAAACCAGCCCCAGGTAAGCTGCCCAAAGGGGGTGGGGGCGGGAATATCGTTTCAGTGAGGTCTGGGCCAAGTCTCACTGCGTTGACCGACCTGGAGGCAAATGTTATCTCATTTTTCTTTTGTCTTACTCTCCACCCCCTCCCCATGCTGTTCCTTTTTAACATGTTGCAGTGTTTTTGCCAGAATGGGTTGCTCAGCTAAATAAACTCCTGATATGGAAGGTTCAGCTTGACAAAACACAAATCATAGGGGCCTTGTTTACTTAATGAAAAAATAGCTTTAGCTGGCACTCTTTCCTGCTCTCCTTTTCTGTCCTCCCTGTGTGTCTGTTCCCTGGCCTTTGCTCTCGGGATCAGCATCCTTTCCTTCCAGACTCGTCTGTCTGTGGATCTTGCCCTTTTCTGTCTGCCACCTTTGTCTCCACTGTTCTTGATCTCTGTCCCTCAGTTGTTCTGTTCACTTTCTCTGTCTCACTGTCTGCAGCTGTCTTCTTCTCCCATCTCCCTTCGTTGAGGAGCAGAATTACACAAGAGCTGAGAACATAAGCTTTACAGGCATTCATTGAGCACCGTCTGTGTCCTGGGCTCTGGGGAGGAATGACTCAAATTTGACCCCTTCTCTTCAAGCAGGTAAGTGAGCCCTTGTGCACCACGATGCCTAAAGTAGTTTGGAATTAGAAGACGCATTTTGATGGCAGGGGTCAGGGAGGCTCCTGGGATGGTGGAAGAACCCCAGGCATGAGGCTAAGAAGCTTATTTTTCTTTGCTGACGTGAAGGAGTAGCTGGAGGTTTCTGAGCCAGGGCTCACAGGACTGGAAATGGTATTGCCCATAAATAGCACAGGTTGGAAAAGGCCAGATTGGAGGTGGGGGCGGAGACAAGTAGGGAACTGACACAACAGGCAAAGCAGGAGGCCTGCAGTTGGCAAGAGGGCTCACATGCCCCCAGGTGATATGAAGGGGTCAGAGGGGATTGGAGGGCTGGAAGGGGGCAGGGCAGGCAGAGGAAGCTCAGGTCAAGGTCAAAGTCCATGCCAAGCCAACAAGTGTCATGGAGGACTGTGGTACCAAGGATGGATTGCAGACCCCAAAGGCCAAGTCTGACTTACCTCCCTAACTCCTTGGGGGGAGGAATGCGGATCTTCTGCAGAGGCTCACAGCAGCCACTCACTGGCTTTGTCTATTCAGTTGCCTTCCCCTCTTCTTCCCACAGGGGCTGACCTCCCTCACAGTCCTTAAAAGGGGTTGGCCCTGCTCTTGTGGTCATGTGACCCAGGCCTGTCCAATCAGCATGGTCCCTCCACCTTGACTACTGCAGTTGGTTCAGGGATGGGCACATGACTCAAAGTGGTCCAATGAGAGTCAGCCCTGGGACTTCTGCAGGAACTTGTGGGAAAGAGTTCTGCTGGAGCATCCGCTGAGGTGGTAACACTAGAGCTGCCTGGTGCCATCTGTCTCCTACTGAGGCAGAAGCATTCCTGAGACTGAAACCAACACAGGAAAGAGTTGAAAGATGGTGAGTGTAAGCTTCCCCAGGGCAGCATTTGAGCACTCAGCCCCAGCCAGCCCAGGAGCCAGCCCTCCACTGGATATTTCAGTTTTGTGAGCCAATAAACACCAGATGGTTTAGGTCAGTTTTCAGTGGGTTTTAGGTCAGTTTTCGGTGGGTTCAGTTTTCCCTACATGAGCCCCCACCCCTCCATCCCAGGGCTTGGAGTGCCTCCTTGATAAATCTAGGAGTCCCTCCACATGGGAAGGGTGGTTGTCCATATGGTTGCTCTGCTTCCTGTCTTGGTGCCATCCTCTTGGAGGGAGTGCTTCTGTCCCCCCTCCAAACTGCTCCCCTATTAGTATGTGACAAGGACTTGGAAGTTTCACAGCTGAGGACAAGGAAATAAACAGGATAACATAGACCTGTTTTGGACCACTGAGGCAGCCCCTTCCATAAATCCTCAGCATCCAGAATTCCACCAGTCCAGAGCTGTGTCACCTCAGGCATGTGTCTTAACCTCTCTGGGTCCCAGTTTCCTCATCTGTAAAATGGGAATAATAGTGCCTATTAGGGTTGTTGTGAGGCTTAAATGAATTAATACACATGTAGTACTCAGGACAGATCCTGGCCCTTAGTAAATCTCAAGTGCTAGCTGCTATTTTTATTACTATTTAATTATTATCCTTAAGCATGTCTAGTCTCCCTGAAATACAGCTTTGAGCACGTGAGGCACAGGGAAGACCTGCCAACTCCCCAGCATGCCCTCTGAGTTACACTTTGCACTCTAAAGACCCACCTCTTCCCCACATGATTGACTTATTCACTCAGCATGCCCCAGATGATCCATAGCCTGAGTCACGCCCTATAGGATGAGTAGAAGCCCACCAAGAAACAGGCAGAAGGAAGATATTCCTGGCTGAGGAGAAGGTCTGAGCAGAGACTGGGAGGTTAGACAACACATCCCTGCCCCAGGTACTGCTTGCTCAGTAAAGCAGGCCCAAGCAGGAAGCTTTGGGCCCTGAGTCTCAGAGGAACAACCCATTAGAGACTCATTTTTCCAGCCTCTCTTTCACTGTTGTTCTCTCTCCACAGGCTTGGGGTAAAGGTCTCTGGGAGGCAAGTACCAGGATCTGGTGCTAAGACTGTGGGTCCTGTCTCCCTCTGGAAGACCCCCAGGACACTGGTGCCCATGGATGTACTGGGTGACTTGGGGTCAATGACTTTTTCTCTCCAGACCTTGGCAAAAATAACAATCTTTATAACAAAGAACCTCAAGAGGCCCTTAATCCTGCTCTTTTCTCTTTCAGGTCTCCCCCAGTGATGAGCTCATTTGACCTTCTTGCAACCTGAATGGTGATTTAGAGTAGAGAATCAGCCTCCCCTTTATACAGAAAGGATAACTCAGACCAGGGAAATGACCAAACAAGGTCCTGCAGAGACTCAATGAAGGAGGCTTTGGAACCCAGCCTGCCTTCTGATAGACCAGGGGTCAGCAAATCTAGCTTACCACCTGTTTTTGTAAATAAAGTTTTATTGGAACGCAGCCATGTTCATTCATTTACAGATTGTCCCTGGCTACTTTCAACAACAGAGTTGAGTAATTGCAACAGAAATAGTATCCATGTGCTCTTTACAGAAAAAGTTTGCCAATCCTTGCCATAGACCACACTTCCCTGTTGAAACAACATATAGTTGAAAGAATAATAATGACAATTACCTACTATGTGCCAGGTACCATGCACAACTTTTCTGAAATTTTTATCAACGTGTGAGGATATACAGCTCAATTAATTTTCACACACCTGCATAACCAGCACCTAGATCAAGAAACAATATTACTGGGCCGGCCCGTTGGCACACTTGGTAGAATGTGGCGGTGCTCCCACCAAGGGTTCGGATCCCATATAGAGACCGGTCCGCTCACTGGTTGAGCGCGGTGCGGGCGCAACACCGAGGGTTGCGATCCCGTTGCCGGTCGCGGTACAGGCGTGACACCGAGGGTTGCGATCCCATTACCGGTCACGAAAAAAGACAAAAAGGAAAAAAAAAAAAAAGAAACAATATTACTAATCCCCCAGATGTCCCCCTCCCAACCCCTCCAGTCACTACCCCTCTAAGGGTAACTGCAGCCCTGACTTCTACCTATACATATTTGGCCTGTTGTTGAACTTTATATTCGTGGAATCATGCAGTATGTGCTCCTTTGTGTCTGGCTTCTTTCAGTACGATGTTTGTGAGATTCATCAATATTGTTATTGTTGCATGCTATTGTGGTCCATTCATTCTCGTTGCTGGAGAATATTCCATGGGAGGAGTGTACTTATCCATTCTCCTGCAGCTGGGCGTTTGGGATGTGTCCAGTTTGGGGGGAGGGGTGGATTACAAATATCCCATGCCAGATATTGGTCTTCCATTATCTTATTTCACTCTGGTTTCTACTCTGGGAGGGGAATAAATTCCTAGCCTCATTTTAAGTATGTGAAAACTGAGGCTCAAAGACAGTGATTCAAAAAAGGTGACACAGCGGGTGGGGAGCCCTCCTAAAGGTGTATTTGCTGTCCTGGCTATCTGGCTTCTTTGTTAGATTCTGGCTTGAAATCCCACCGTGATATATATACTGTATAATTCCATTTATAATGAAATTTCTAGAAAAAGCATAACTATGGAGACAGAAAACACAGCCTGGGTTGCCTGGGGCTGGGAGCAGGGATTAACTGCTAAGAGGCACAAGGGAATGTTTTTTGGGCAATGAAAATATTCTAAAACTGAATTGTGGGAATGATTACACAACCATATAAACTCATCGATCTATGCACTTAAAATGGATGAATCAGGATGTAAATTATACTTTAATAAAACTGTCGGAAAAAAAATCCAAACCCCGCATTCATTTACTTCTCCACCCTTCTGTGCCTCAATTTCCCTATCCGTAAGACAGGAGTGAGGGTTCCTGCCTTGTGCACTTCCCAGGGTTACGTAGGGACCAATAAGGAAGTCTGTGCGAACAGTGGAGGGCTGTTCAGCCACGGAACTCTTCCAGCCTGCCCCTCCCCCGCCAAAGGTGCTCGCTGCAAAGGCATCTCTCTGGCCAGAGGTGACATCTGAAGCAATCAGGATCCTGTTTGGCTTTGCCACATCCGACCTGCCGCCCGGTCCAGGCGGGAAAGCCACGCGCAGCGGATGCACGGGCCCTGAACTCTTTCTCCAAGTAGTCCCCAGAGGTGGCCGCTGCCTTTCAGTTTCTACGCTTGTTTATTTTCAAAGGGACGCTGCCAGACCATGAGGCCACCACTGCCCTTTCTTGGTTGTTTCATGAAGGAGATTTCAGGAAGAAAGAGAAGAGGTAAAGAGACCAGAAACAAATTCTTCTGCAACAGGCCCCAGGTGCGAGTTTTGAGGGGCACATGGAGCAGGTGACTAATTGCAAAGTGGAACCAGAATGTCCCCTTGCTGACTCCCTATGCCCAGGAATGCTGAGAATACTGATAGTGTTAATAATACTGTCAAATATTCAACAAATGATGTTGGAATAACTGTACATCTCTGTGCAAAAATAATTAACCCATACCTTGCACCTTATCACCAAATTCACTCAAAGTGGATCAGAGACCAAAATGTAATACATAAAACTAAAAACTCTAGTGGAAAACATAGGAGAGAATCTTTGTGACTTGGGGTTAGGCAAAGCTTTTTTTAGACATGACATCAATGCACTAACTGTAAAAGAAAATAATTGATAAATTGGACTTCATTAAAATTAAAAACTTCTGCTTTGCTAAAGACACTATTAAGAAAATGAAAACACAACCCACAGCCTGGCAGACAATCTTTGCAAAACACATATCTGATAAAGGACTTGTAGCCAGAATATATAAAGAATGCTCAAAACTCAGTAATAAGAAAGCAAACACTTCTCTCACCAAAAAAAGAAATAACCTACAAAATATTTGCATAGATACATCCTCAAAGAAAATGTACAGAAGGCGAAAAGCACATGAAAGATGCTGAATGTCATTAGTCATTGGGTAAATGCAAACTAAATCCACAATGAGATACCACTACATGCCCAGTAGGATGGCTAAGAAGACTGACGGTGTCAGTGCTGGTGAGGGTAAGGAGCAACTAGAACTCTCATACGCCGCTGGGCGGGGTAAAGTGGTGAGCCACTGGAAAGGAGTTCAGCAGGTTCTTTTTGTAAAGTTACACATAAACTTACCATACAACCCAGCAGTCCCACGCCTAAGTATTTACTTAAGAGAAATGGAAATGTACAAAAACCTAGATGTGAATGTTTGCAGTGACCTGATTCATAACCACCAAAAACTAAAAAAACTAAAATGCCCTTCAACTAGTGAATGGATAAACAAGCTGTTGTACATTCATAAAATGAAATGCTGGGCTGGTTGTTTAGCTCAGTTGGTTAGTGCACAGCCTTATAACATGAAGGTCATGGGTTCAGATCCCAGTACCAGTGGCCAGCTGCCAAAAAAAAAAAAAAAAAAAAAAAAAAAGGAAAGAAATACTACTCAGCAATAAAACGAAATGAACTACAGATACATACAACAGGGGGAAATCTCAGATCCATCATGCTTAGTGAAAGAAGCCAGACTCAAGGCTGTTTATTATTACTTATTGTTCCATTTATATGACATTCTAGAAAAGGCAAAACAATAGGGACAAGAAACAGATCAGTAGTTGCCAGAGGCTGGGGTGGAGGGTGGAGCTGACTACAAAGGGCAGGTGGGAATTAGAGATGGGGGTGGTATTGGAATTGTTCTATATCTTGATCGTGGTGTGGGTCACTTGACTATATATTTGTCAAAACTAGAAGTGTACACTAAAAAGAGAGAACTTTATACCTTAATAAAACAAGCTAAATAAATAAAACAGCAAACATAGCTCCACATAGTCTGAGCCAGGCACTGTTTAAAGTAGTTTACATATATATTAAGTCACTCAATCCTCACAACAACCCTATGAAATAGGTACTCAAATTATGGAAGTTTTGTCCCCAGGCCCTCTCACCTTCTTCAATTTCCTCCCTGACTCAGTCTGATCCCCTTCTTCCTTCTGTGACCCTCATCTCTTCTGGCTGTCCTCTCCTCTCCTCCCCTCCCCTCCCACAGCCACAGGAGGAAAAGTTTCCACTAACTTATTCCACTGAAGGGCACACAGCTAATAATAAGGCTTAGCAGGAATTTCAAACTCAAATGCCTACAGGAACCAGGCAAGTAGTTTAAATAAGCAAAACAGCCAGGGCAATAGGGAGGAGTGGGGACTGTGGAAAACTGGAGAGTACATGTCTATGGAGTATGCATAAAGCAAATGTACTTCACACGGCCTGGTTTTCCAAAGCCTTGCAGTTTCAAATATTGCCCTTGCAAAAGACAGGAAATTTTCCCCAGGCTATAGTCTCTGTTGTAAGAAAAGGAATTGTAACACAGCAAGGTTGCTGGCTCAAAGACAGGTTACTGATTGATATGCAAAGATACTGGGAAATTGCTGTAAGAAGAGAATGTTTGCTAAAATCAAGCTTTTGTTAGCGGATCAACTTAGTTGCATTATAGAATGTCACCTTGCTTGTCTTACTGAATGTTACCAGCTTCTATTGTTAAACTTGTTAAACTATACTTAGCAAAAACCCCACTTATGTTCTCTTCCTGTAACTTCCTGGTCTGGAGAATAAATGTGGGAAGAGAACCCCAATTTGTGGTTAATTTCCCAAATGGAAGGAATGCCTTGCTCTTGAGGGTTCCGGGAGATGAACTCCTTTTCAGGGCTTCTCATTGCTCAGAAGAGATGGGCTTTGAGTAATCTTTGGCATCTCCGTCACCCAGGGAAAAAGGGGTGACAAATCCATGGGAGGCAAAGCAACACATGCCTTATCAAAAGGATATAGTCACTCCTGAGCTCCAGCTGTTACTACAGTAGTCCCTCCTTATCCTTGGGGGACATGTTCCTAGACCCCCAATGGATGCCCGAAACCACAAACCCTAAACAGTATATACTTTTTTCCTATCTATACATACCTATGATAAAGTTTAATTTATAAATTAGGCAGTAAGAGATTAACAATAACTAATAATAAAATAAGACAATTATAACAATATGCCAGCATCATTACTCTTGTGCTTTGGGCCATTATTAAGTAAAATAAGAGTTACTTGACCACAAGCACTGTGATACTATGACAGCCGATCTGATAACTTAGACAGCTACTAAGTGACTAATGGGCTGGTAGTGTATACAGCTTGAAGACACTGGACAAAGGGATGATTCACATCCCAGTGGGGACAGAGCAGGAAGGCGTGAAATTTCATCATGCTACTCAGAACTGGGTGCAATTTAAAACTTATGAATTGTTTATTTCTGGAATCTTCCATTTAATATTTTACCCAATTAATATCCAGGTAACTGAAACTACAGAAAGTGAATTTGTGGATAAGGGGGGACTACCCTGTGTGGAAATAAGGGCCCAGTGTTGTCAGATATTCCATAGTTGAAGAAAATCCTAACCTTCTAATGTTTATATGAAATGTCATGATTTTTTAAATGTTAGCAAATAAATCAAATTAAAAAAAACAGTTTAAGGCCGGCCCGTGGCTCACTCGGTAGAGTGCGGTGCTGATAACACCAAGGCCACGGGTTCGGATCCTATATAGGGATGGCCGGTTTGCTCACTTGCTGAGCGTGGTGCTGACAACACCAAGCCAAGGGTTGAGATCCCCTTACCGGTCATCTTTAAAAAAAAAAAAAAAAAAAAAACAGTTTAGAGGTTAATTTTTACTCTGGTAAACATGTCTGCCCCTTCTTTTTCTCCAAAATCATCCCCAAAGTACAAGAGAACAAGAAGTAGAAGCAGAAAAATCCATATTTAGTGAAATAAGGCAAATATCTGTAGTCCCAAACTACAATATATGAAAGTCGAAAAGAGGATGGAAGAATAGAAAAGAAGTTTGCGAGGTGGAGAAAGATCAGAACCAAGCATTTCAGAAGCAGATCCCAATGAGAAGCAGGCCAGTCCTCTCCTGGAATCCCAGAAAGTCTCAAGAATTGGAGGCAGGAGACTAAAAAGGAAGTTTGGTTGAAAGTCTGTATGTAGCCGAGACTAGAGTCATATCCTGACATAGCACTTGTCCTGGTGTGCTGGAGTCCTCGGAGACAATCTGCTCGTCTTGACTCACTGGTGGGGGCAATCAGTGTCCCTGTTAGTGCCCAGATCAGAAAAATGGCACACACAAAAAAAGGGTGTATATGGAACAGTCAGACCTCCAGGTCCCCACCTCCCCATCCTTTGAAATCTTGGTTTCCTACTTCTCTCCCACTCCAGGTTTAGCTTCTGGAGAAATTATATCAGAGAAGCTCCAGGATTGGGGACAATAGTGGGCATTGAGTGCAGGGAGTAGTAAGTTGCCAGAGGCCAAGAGCAGGGAGATTCATTGGCAATGGGCAGAGTAAACAGCAAGACTACTGCCCCCTTCCCTGGACTTGCTCCAGAGACCCAGCAGCCAGACTTACAACCTCCCAGAAGGCAACTGGAGACAATCGAACCACCCAGAAAGACGATCTCCAGGTACTGACATTTAAGGAATCTCCAACCAAAACGTTGTTCAGCCACCCGCTGACTCACCAGTTGGCAGACCATGCTCCTGCCATGCACACTGATCCTATCAGTCATCCCAGTGGGCTCCTTTCCAGACTTCTGAGGGAAGGCTTCCAACATGAAGAGAGAGTTCAAAACAAACTAATAGAGAAGAAAAAAAGAAAAAGAAACATAAACAATGCAGGGAGCAAAAGATAACTTCAAATAAATTCAAAATATTATTCTGGGAGAGATAAGAGACAGTATGGCATCCATGAGGCAAGAACAGGATGCTCTCTCTATAGAAAAAAAGTTAACACTCAGAAAATAAGACCTCCCAGATATTTTTTGAAATGAGGCATAACATAATATTTTGGTAAAATTTCCTTAAAAGTAGGTCAAAAAGACAAAAATCAGAAAATTAAACAAGGCCAACATCTAATAGAAGTTCCAGAAAGAGAGAATTTAAAAAAAAAATGAAAGGGAGAAAATAATCAATTAGATAATATAACAAAATATTCCTCAACTGAGGACATGAACTTCCAGGTTAAGAGAGCTCATAGCGGGCTAGCCCGTGGCTCACTCGGGAGAGTGCGGTGCTGATAAAACCAAGGCCACAGGTTCGGATCTCTATACAGGGATGGCTGGTTGGCTCACTTGGGAGAGCGTCGTGCTGATAACACCAAGTCAAGGGTTAAGATCCCCTTACCAGTCATCTTTAAAAAAAACAAAAAAGAGCTCACAAAAGTCCAACCTCATTAATATTAAGTTGACCCACACCAAGGCACATAATAGTGAAACTCAAAGCACCAATAATAATAAGATTCTAAGGCTTTTAGAGAAAAAATTAGGTCACACAGAAAGAACCCAGCATTAAGAATGACATCAGACATCTCAAAAGCAACAAGACAATGGGGCAATACCTTTAAAATTCAGAGGACAAATTATCTCTACCTAGCCCTATTTTTAAAAATAACTTTTAAAGCTGAATTTTAAGTTTTATTTTTTGGTCCACATTGTGTCTTCTGTTGCATATCTTTCATTTTTGTTTTGTTGGAGAGAACAACCTCTAGTAATTCTTTCAAATATAGCCTATAGATGGCTGTTTAATCTTTTATCCTGAAAAATATATTGAGGTATAATTTTTTTGTTGTTGCTGTTTTTGTGGGTTTTTCTTCTTTTTCTTTTTCTTTTCTTTCTGTTTTTCATGTATAATTTACATATAGTAATAATCACCATTTTTAGGTATACCATTCTGTGAATTTTTTTTTTTTTTTTTTTTTTTTTGTAGCTGGTTGGTAAGGGGATTCGAGCCCATGACCTTGGTGTTATAAGGCTCTAAACAACAGTGCTAACTGGCCAGCCCCATTCTATGAATTCTGACAAGCTTACACAGTCATGTAACTACCACCACAATCAAAAAGTAGAATATTTTCATCACCCCTGCTCTGTTTGCTTGAGACTTGGAGTGAGTAACTACAACCGGCAGAGCCTACTGCCGATCTGTGTGAACGCATAGACAATAGATAGGTAGCTTGGGTGAGAAATACACCTGTATAGTTTAAAGCTATCGAGACTTGGGAGCAGTTTGCTATAGAACAATCAGTTTATATTTATGGATATAGAAGTCTTGTGTTTTCAGCACTGGTGAATTTTCTTGTATTGCTGCTTTGGTTATTTCCTCTTTCTTGCTCTCATTTTCTTTCTTTCTAGAACTGTAACTTTTGGACAGATCCTCAATGTCACAACTTCCCTTTGTCCTTTTGGTACTTTTCTGGGGGAAATCCTCAGTTTAACCTGTTAGCTCACTGCTATATTTTTCAGTCTTACTCATTTTGCTATTCAACACAGCTTTTAAAAAAAATCATATTTTAATGTTTATATATTTAGATTTATTTTCCAAGGCCTCTATCTGCCTGTTTTTCATGATGGGTCATTGCTTAACAGGTGCAGAATCTTCTGTATTCTTTCTAGGGCTATGACTTATTTTTAAAGTCTTCTGTCCGTTCTGTTCACTTCTTAGTTCTCAGGTAGCTTTCTTCCAGAGTGCTGGCTTTCCTTAAATGTTTGCTGACTTTTGCTGGTCTGTAGTTCTTCGTGTCTGGAAATTCCTATTTGCCTGACTGCTGATTTGATTTCAATGGAGTGTTTCTTCTGATTTTTTTTTTTTTCCTTTTTGTCTTTGTTCGTGTCCGGCAACGGATCGCAACCCTCAGTGTCGCGCCCGTACCAGACCGGGACCGGCAACGGGATCGCAACCCTCGGTGTTGCTCCCACACCTCGCTCAGCCAGTGAGCGGGAACCGGTCTGTATGTGGGATCCGAACCCTCGGCAAACGGATCGCAACCCTCAGTGTCGCGCCCGTACCAGACCGGGACCGGCAACGGGATCGCAACCCTCGGTGTTGCTCCCACACCTCGCTCAGCCAGTGAGCGGGAACCGGTCTGTATGTGGGATCCGAACCCTCGGCAGGAGCGCCGCCGCGCTCCCAAGCGGTGCACTGTAGCAGTGCGCCACCAGGCCGGCCCGTTTCTTCTGATTTTTGAAGAAGAGATGGCTATCCTATGAGGAGATTTGTCTGGGTGTGGGAGCTCCT
The DNA here is from genome assembly GCF_000696425.1 of Galeopterus variegatus. Classification (NCBI taxonomy): domain Eukaryota; kingdom Metazoa; phylum Chordata; class Mammalia; order Dermoptera; family Cynocephalidae; genus Galeopterus; species Galeopterus variegatus. Next base: position 59,201 of record NW_007727629.1, read on the forward strand.
TGTCCTCCACGGGGGGGTGTTAGCTCACTGTGGCACTGCCCTGCATGTGCACCCTCTGTACACTTGCTGTCACTACCCACTACTGAGCAGGAGGGGTGGTAGGGACCATCAGCTTAGGTTCTCTGCAAGCATTTCCACAATTCCCTGAAAACTGTACCTGAGACCTTCTCTTTCACCTTGCAGTCACTGATTGTGAGCTTGGCTCACTCTCCATAACTGATCCTAATGCTCAGTGGTCCTTTGCTTCCCGCATGTCTGTTTTTGTTACTAGTTAAGGATCTTTTAAAAAATTTTTTTTGCAGCTTGCCAGAAAGGGGACCTAAATCCTTGACCTAGGAGTTACAAAAATGCTCTCTAACCAACTGAGCCAAGTGGCCAGCCTATTCCTGCATATTTAACTGCAATTTTCCTTAAGTCTTTTTTCCCTAATACAGTCTCTTTTAGCTCATTTGGTTAGATTGTGGTGCTGATAACCAAGGGTTAGCAAAAAAAAAAAAAAAAAAAAAAAAAAAAAAAAAAAAAAAAAAGGTGCGGGCCGGTATCAAAAAGAACAAAAAAACCCAACCAAACAAACAAACAAAAACCAATTTATGGTGAAGATTAAACGAAGCATTATTCTGCACCAAATAGGGTCCACGGGTCACTACTTTGGAACTTCAGCCCAAAGGGGTTATCTCCTCCCAGGGAACTGATGTTTAATTTTTAAAATTTACAACAATGTATACAAGCAATACACGTTTATTTGGGAAATTAGAAAATATAGGTAAGAGGCCGGCCCATGGCTCACTCGGTAGAGTGCGGTGCTGATAACACCAAGGCCACGGGTTCAGATCCTATATAGGGATGGCCGGTTTGCTCACTGGGTGAGCGTGGTGCTGACAACACCAAGCCAAGGGTTGAGATCCCCTTACCGGTCATCTTTATAAAAAAAAAAAAAAAAGAAAGAAAGAAAGAAAATATAGGTAAGCATAAAGAAGAAAATAAAAATCAGCCTACCCAAAAAAACAAACACACAAAAATCAGGCTACCCAGAGATAACTGGTGTTAACAATTTGGTACACTTTCTATGTTAGTGTGTATGTTACACAAATAAATACATGAATTTTTGTAATTGAAATCAAACTACTGATAACTATTTAAAAGTTGTTTTTCCACTCAAAGCTATATCAAAGGCATCTTTCCATGTCAATAAATATACATCTAATACATTTACATCATTTAATGTATAGTGTTCCATTATATTTGGGGCTGTAATAGATCCAATGAATTCCCTCTTGTTAGATATTACATGGTTTCCAATGTTCACTGGCATAAATGGTGCTATAGTCATTTGTACACATATCCTTAGGAAAAAATTCTAAAAGTGGAATTGTGTCAAATGTGGCTGGGCACTTCAGAGTTTACCAAGGAGAAAAGTCTTCAGCTAAAGGAATGCAACTCAAAAGGTGGACTTTCAGATATTTGCAACCAGTGCTGAGAGCCATTGTTCCGGCAAGAGGGAAACTCAGACTCATATCCGGAAGCTGCCAGTCCATCTGGGCCACCCACCTTGCAGACATTTGGGAAGGTGTTATCCAGCCATTTTCGAAAAAGCCATTCGTCTCCTTCAGGGGCCCCTTGTCAGAAGAAGGATGCGGCAGAGCGCTCAGCCCCCACCCAAATCTGGAAGAGAAACAAGCTTCAGAGCAGAGCGCAGGAGTGGCTGTGGAGGACTCAAAAGACCCTGCTGGGATTTAGGGTGGGTGCTCCTGCTGCCCTGCCACACCCAACCCCAGGCTGGCTTTCAGCCCCTGAAATCTAGACAGCTTTCTAGAAGCGCCTAGAAGTTAGGTTGAGCAATATGATTTGTTTCTGTGGGTCAAAAGTGGTCGACTCTTGGCAATTTCTAGGCATTTCTGGACTGGTGGATTCAGTTCCTTCAACCTGTAGTACATTTATTTAGGGCTCATTTTGTGCCAGGTACCTTGCTAAGCACTTTATAGCCATTTTTAAGTTGTCACAACTTTCAGAGAAATTTCTTCTCTGTCAGTGGAGAAAAGGAATTGTTCCCCATTTGACAGAGAAAAAACTATGGCCCAGAATTTCCCCTTTTGGAATTTGGGGCTGGTTCGACCGCCAAATTCCGAAACAATAACAGCAGTATTTTGAGTTGTAGTTAAAGGAGCTGAGGTCTCTGGAGGCAGAAAGCTCTAGCTCTGCCACCAGCTGTAATGCCCTGGGAACGTGCCTTAACTTGGCAGGGCCAGTTTCCACCTCTGTGGATGTGCGGTCTCAGTGAGCAGTGTTCTTGATCTCGTCTTCGCGTTAGAAAAATCCCTTCTGTATTCAGAGACCCAGTCTTCTAGTCAATAAAACGGCACAATAGCCACAAGGCCCCGCAAAATCACGAAGGAGCTGTTAGGACTGAGCTGCCAGGCAGGAGAAAGCGGTGCCTAGGAGGGGAGAGGGGAGGAGGAGGGGAGG
>NW_007727629.1:62663-74847 GCF_000696425.1 Galeopterus variegatus
CCGCGCCGCAGCCACCCCGGGCCGGGCCGGGCCGCGAGGAGCCTCCGCGCCGCCAGCAGATCATCCACAGCGGCCACTTCATGGTGTCGTCGCCGCACCGCGAGCACCCGCCCAAGAAGGGCTACGATTTTGACACGGTCAACAAGCAGACGTGCCAGACCTACAGCTTCGGCAAGACCAGCTCCTGCCACCTGTCCATCGACGCCTCGCTCACCAAGCTCTTCGAGTGCATGACCCTGGCCTACAGGTAGGGAACCGGCGACCTCCGAAGGCCCCGGCCGGACCCCAGCTCTCTAGCAGGGCCTCCCTTTGACAAAACAAGCGTAGAGGGCTGCGCCGCCTGGGGACTCCTTGGCTTCACACATTCCCTTTGGGTGTTCCCCCTTTGGGAGCGTTTATGGGTAGGGGGTCCCCAACGTTGCGAGAGGGATCCGGGTTCTGGCCTCTTCCCCTGTCAACAGTGTTTGTGTTCTTCCGGCTTCATGTTCCCCATCTAGGCACCCCCCACCCCCACCCCGGTGTCCCGAGGCCACAGATCTTGGATTAGAAAGAGAAATAAACATAGGCTGCATCTTGTGTTACCTAACTCTATCGACCCTTTCCCCTAAACGCTTTGTGTACTTCCAGCAATATCTAGCAGTGGCTAAGACCACCTGTCCAGGGCGACTGGAGAGCTGGCTGCACTGTTTGATGGTTGTGTAACACCTCGGAGTCTGTTTCCTTCTTTATAAATATACTGGAAGTGACAGTAGTATCTGCCTCCATGGGACGATTGCGGGTATGGAATGACATAGGTAAATTGCTTATTCCACTGCTTGGCGCAGCATTTAGGTGCTCCATAAATGTTTAGCTACTTTTCTTCTCGTCCCTGCACCCGGAGGCTGGGCCCTCTCACAAGGTGTTTATTGGGAGGCCCTCTCCCATCTTGGGAGGGCCCTGGGTGCCTCTTAGGAAGACTTGGAGCCACAGCTGTTGGAGGTTCAGTCTGTCCTAGCAAGTTGGAGGGTTTTCTGGCCGGCCCTGAAACATTATATGAAGGAGATGTCAGTGTTTAGGGCAGACAGGCCAGATACTATCCTGACATGTGGATTCAGCTCTGGGTGAAGATCTCTTTTTTCTAAGTCACAGAAATGCCTGGTCTTGTCACTCTCCCTTCCCCAGTGTGTATATTAGGTGTTTGCTGCAGGCAACTTTTCTTCCTCAGCAACAGAACTTCTTTGGACTGGCTGCAGTGACCTGAGCAGCCTAGCCCTGCACAAAGCTCATGATAGGATCTAGCTGAGTTTGGCTTACTGCACTTGTAACTGGGCTGTCTGGGGCTGTCTTATGTCTGCTCTGCAGGCAGCACAGGAAAAGTTTCCCAGGAGGGTCCAGAAACAATGTAAAGAGTAGAACATTCTCCTCTCTTTTTTGTTGGAGAGCCAGCCCCAGATATACCCAAGTGAAAACATTATGCATTTACCTGAAGTTAAAATACTAGATACTTGGTTCTGGATGGCATTTTCCCCCTCTGGAATAAATGATTAGTCAACTTGTTCCATTGTTATGTTCCTGAAACATACCCTGCCACCCCCATTTCCTCTCTTGATGGTTTCCCTGCTGATTTGTTTTCATAGCTCTTCCTCCCATCCCCCTTATGTGGCACATTGGTCAGTCTCTGCTCCGATTCTCTGGTCTTGCTAGCTTGAGCTGGCACTGAGCCTATAAAGATGTTCTGTTTTTTAAAAAACAAATGGTATTGAGGTTGCAGCCCTGTGCACCCTTCAATCTCAAATTTTGATTATGTCCATTGGAGTCAAACCCATCTAGATTACAGCGATTCCACACTTGGAGAGAGCCTTTTCAAACAAAACTAGAGGTGAAAGACAGGAATGTGTTTTATTAACAGAACTTAATCCTCTTCTTTATTTTAATATAAACTTCTACATGTTCAAGGAGAGAACGGATAATTGAGTCCCAGGAGGCATGGGCTAGAAAGGTCTCACCTAAGTAAGCTCAGCTAAAGGAAAAATAAACCAGTCTCCCCTTTGCCCTCTGTTTGGATAACCTAAAGGCGTATTAAATAATGCCAAAGAATTTTAGTAATGGCATTTATTTTTTTTTCCATTTCTCTTAAAAATATTTTGGCAACTGGCCATTACTCAGTTAACTTTCTTGATTGCAAAATGCACCATGTTTGGTGCAAGAAACTTACCTTACTCTTCAGGGCTGCCAGCCCCTCTGGCTCTCTTGCTTTTACTGCTTTTCCCTGTGCCTAAGTCCACTGCTGCCTGAGGTCTACTGCCGCAGGTCCCCGGATGGGATCTGCCTAGAATTCCTCATGAAGATGCTCTTTGTCTGCCTGTGTGAGGCTGGTTTGGCTGGCCCCTGGGTTTAGTTGGCCGTGAGGAACTTTGGTAAGGATTGACAGAGGAATGACTCAAAACCAGTTGTCTGGGCTATAGCTGCTGGCACAGAAAAAAGCTAGAAAAAAGTGAGTTTCTGACCTCAGCTCTCCTATCAAGACTACTAGCTGTCTTTCAGAGACGTAAGATCAAGATGGGAGGCAGGGAGGAAAGAAGACTTAATTTCTGAGCTGATTTGACTTCCGGTTCAGTGGGGTTTGAGCCTTCGCCACTGGTTTTCCAGGTTCTTTCCTCCTACGTGGACTGAGAGGGAGGCCAGCTGGGTCTCCTCTTCTGTGTGACTGTTTCTGGCCTCTGTTCTTTCTTTCTTTCTTTCTTTCTTTTTTTTTTAAAGATGGCCAGTAAGGGGATCTTAACCCTTGACTTGGTGTTGTCAGCACCACGCTCTCCCAAGTGAGCTCCGGGCCGGCCCCTGGCCTCTGTTTTTTCTAACTTCAACTTCCTGTCTGTCCCCTGTCCTCTTCATTCTAGCTGCCTAACTCTCCCTGGTACACTCTGTACTTTTTTTTTTTAGGTTTGGTTTCCTGTTAACTGCTGCCTCCCAGCTGTTTCCAGATGAGGTTCAACAGCTCTTACAGAGGAACTAAGTGCAGGGGAAGTTGTGGTTGTTTTTTACCCAGTCCTGAGAGAAGTGGTCGAGGGATTCTGAATATGATCTGTTCCTGAACATGCCAGGCCTTTAACTCCTGAAGGGTCTTTGGTCAGGGTTGACTTTGGGTGCGGGATTAGGGTGTTTGAAGACTTGGGACTGTGTGAGTGTGCTTAGTGGCCTGCCTGGTAAGTAACAGTGCAGATGGGATTCCAGTTTCATTGTACTGGCTTTCAAATCCATGTCCTTCCTGCTCTGTGTTGCTGAAACATCTTGATTTGGTCCTAGAACATGTGCTGAATTACTGGGATGTCTTGGAGGGGAAGAAGTTGCCTTTCCCCAAGTCAAAACTTAGGTGGTTGGTTCCCGCTCACTGGTTGAGCGAGGCGCGGGAGCAACGCCGAGGGTTGCAATCCCGTTGCCGGTCCCCGGTCCGGTACGGGGGCAACACTGAGGGTTGCGATCCGTTGCCGGACACGGAAAAAAGACAAAAAAAAAAAACTTAGGTGGTGGATGACAGGGAAAAGAAGCCCATGGCGTACCTTTTCTAAGCCATCCTGTCTGCTGCTCTAAAATGAGGAGGATAAAACTTCCCTGTAGGGTGGAAGTAAGGATTAACGGAGATAGCATCTGTGAATGTGTCTAGTGTCTGAAGAATGACAGGCAAGAGGAGATTAAACAGGCTGAGTGTAGCAGGTGGGTTATGGTGGAATTTCAAGTCTGTATTCTCATTCAGCTGACATTTATTAGGAGCCCAAGTTTCTCAATTATAGACAAGAAACTTATGAAGAAAATAATGTATCTGACTGGGATCTTTGAGTGCAGTTCTCAAATGCCTGCCTGACAAATGCTAAATAGAAGCATTCTTGATTTGGCCAGATCCTTTCTAAGGCTCCACAATGGAGCTATGTACTCTAGAACATAGTTCATGGTTCTTGCCCTCTTAACTTTTTAAGGAATGTCACACATGTACATCCCCCACACAGATTCTGAACACATCTAGTGTGTTGCTTTTTGTAGTTGGTTTTGGTTTCACTTCTCTACCTTTTTAAGTAACTCCTTATCAGGGAGGCTTGGTGTGAATGTCTCCAAGCTAATAGATGGTCTTTTTAGGTATTTAGAGATAAGCAGTAGCTTTCTGGAAAACGGGTTTTTGCTTAGTGGATATTTGAGGAGACATTTTAATTAGGACCTGTAAGATAGCCTTGGTATATAAGTTTCTAGGATGAAGCCCCCTAGGTGTATGCCCTGTATAGCAATAACCCTTTGTTCATGACCCAAGATGGGCATCTATGCCAGACTTAAGGAATAATAAGGACTAAAGGTTTAGAACACTGTGTGCTCCAAATTTTAAGTTTTCAATAGAGGAATCTTCTAATGATAGACATGGTAGCTAGTTGTAAATGGAAACCATTCATACTAATGGCTAAATTAGTTTTACTCCTCTATAACCACACCAAAGATAAGCAGTTTTTCTTCTTTTTCACTTTCTTCAGTCTTTAATCATGAGATAGTCTGCCACTAAAAGGTGTGCACTGAGGTGGGAGCTGGTCTTACAGAGGTGGAGGGCAGTCTCTCTCGTCAAGGAGCTCACCAACAGATACACAGTTATAGAACAATTAGTAAGGGCTGTGATAAAAATGCAAACCAGGTCTATGGCAGTACTGAGGAAGGGTTTCCAAACCAGATTGAGTGTGTGTGTGCTGACATAACCAGTATCAGTGTGGACAGTTTCCTTAACGTCACGGTTTAATACTTGTCTCCCCTTCCCTGTGTTAACTGCCAAAAATTATGGATCGTATTCCCCAATGGGAAGCCCCAGTGTTCTTTTTTTTTTTTTTTTTTTTTTTAAAGATGACTGGTAAGGGGATCTTAACCCTTGACTTGCTGTTGTCAGCACCACGCTCATCCAATGAGCCAACGGGCCATCCCTTTATGGGATCCGATCCCATGGCCTTGGTGTTATCAGCACCNAGTAAGGGGATCTTAACCCTTGACTTGGTGTTGTCAGCACCACGCTCTCCCAAGTGAGCTCCGGGCCGGCCCCTGGCCTCTGTTTTTTCTAACTTCAACTTCCTGTCTGTCCCCTGTCCTCTTCATTCTAGCTGCCTAACTCTCCCTGGTACACTCTGTACTTTTTTTTTTTAGGTTTGGTTTCCTGTTAACTGCTGCCTCCCAGCTGTTTCCAGATGAGGTTCAACAGCTCTTACAGAGGAACTAAGTGCAGGGGAAGTTGTGGTTGTTTTTTACCCAGTCCTGAGAGAAGTGGTCGAGGGATTCTGAATATGATCTGTTCCTGAACATGCCAGGCCTTTAACTCCTGAAGGGTCTTTGGTCAGGGTTGACTTTGGGTGCGGGATTAGGGTGTTTGAAGACTTGGGACTGTGTGAGTGTGCTTAGTGGCCTGCCTGGTAAGTAACAGTGCAGATGGGATTCCAGTTTCATTGTACTGGCTTTCAAATCCATGTCCTTCCTGCTCTGTGTTGCTGAAACATCTTGATTTGGTCCTAGAACATGTGCTGAATTACTGGGATGTCTTGGAGGGGAAGAAGTTGCCTTTCCCCAAGTCAAAACTTAGGTGGTTGGTTCCCGCTCACTGGTTGAGCGAGGCGCGGGAGCAACGCCGAGGGTTGCAATCCCGTTGCCGGTCCCCGGTCCGGTACGGGGGCAACACTGAGGGTTGCGATCCGTTGCCGGACACGGAAAAAAGACAAAAAAGAGACAAAAAAAAAAAGAAAAACTTAGGTGGTGGATGACAGGGAAAAGAAGCCCATGGCGTACCTTTTCTAAGCCATCCTGTCTGCTGCTCTAAAATGAGGAGGATAAAACTTCCCTGTAGGGTGGAAGTAAGGATTAACGGAGATAGCATCTGTGAATGTGTCTAGTGTCTGAAGAATGACAGGCAAGAGGAGATTAAACAGGCTGAGTGTAGCAGGTGGGTTATGGTGGAATTTCAAGTCTGTATTCTCATTCAGCTGACATTTATTAGGAGCCCAAGTTTCTCAATTATAGACAAGAAACTTATGAAGAAAATAATGTATCTGACTGGGATCTTTGAGTGCAGTTCTCAAATGCCTGCCTGACAAATGCTAAATAGAAGCATTCTTGATTTGGCCAGATCCTTTCTAAGGCTCCACAATGGAGCTATGTACTCTAGAACATAGTTCATGGTTCTTGCCCTCTTAACTTTTTAAGGAATGTCACACATGTACATCCCCCACACAGATTCTGAACACATCTAGTGTGTTGCTTTTTGTAGTTGGTTTTGGTTTCACTTCTCTACCTTTTTAAGTAACTCCTTATCAGGGAGGCTTGGTGTGAATGTCTCCAAGCTAATAGATGGTCTTTTTAGGTATTTAGAGATAAGCAGTAGCTTTCTGGAAAACGGGTTTTTGCTTAGTGGATATTTGAGGAGACATTTTAATTAGGACCTGTAAGATAGCCTTGGTATATAAGTTTCTAGGATGAAGCCCCCTAGGTGTATGCCCTGTATAGCAATAACCCTTTGTTCATGACCCAAGATGGGCATCTATGCCAGACTTAAGGAATAATAAGGACTAAAGGTTTAGAACACTGTGTGCTCCAAATTTTAAGTTTTCAATAGAGGAATCTTCTAATGATAGACATGGTAGCTAGTTGTAAATGGAAACCATTCATACTAATGGCTAAATTAGTTTTACTCCTCTATAACCACACCAAAGATAAGCAGTTTTTCTTCTTTTTCACTTTCTTCAGTCTTTAATCATGAGATAGTCTGCCACTAAAAGGTGTGCACTGAGGTGGGAGCTGGTCTTACAGAGGTGGAGGGCAGTCTCTCTCGTCAAGGAGCTCACCAACAGATACACAGTTATAGAACAATTAGTAAGGGCTGTGATAAAAATGCAAACCAGGTCTATGGCAGTACTGAGGAAGGGTTTCCAAACCAGATTGAGTGTGTGTGTGCTGACATAACCAGTATCAGTGTGGACAGTTTCCTTAACGTCACGGTTTAATACTTGTCTCCCCTTCCCTGTGTTAACTGCCAAAAATTATGGATCGTATTCCCCAATGGGAAGCCCCAGTGTTCTTTTTTTTTTTTTTTTTTTTTTAAAGATGACTGGTAAGGGGATCTTAACCCTTGACTTGCTGTTGTCAGCACCATGCTCATCCAATGAGCCAACGGGCCATCCCTATATGGGATCCGATCCCATGGCCTTGGTGTTATCAGCACTATTTAAAGATGACTGGTAAGGGGATCTTAACCCTTGACTTGCTGTTGTCAGCACCACGCTCATCCAATGAGCCAACGGGCCATCCCTTTATGGGATCCGATCCCATGGCCTTGGTGTTATCAGCACCACATTCTCCCGAGTTAGCCATGGGCTGGCCCCCCAGTGTTCTTTTCTTACCTGTCTTTTCCCTTTTAGTAATCCAGGACTACATTTCCATTTTATGTAGAGACTGGTTGGTTAATTGCCAAACTGAGGGAAGGGCAAGGAAGTGTTGGTAGAATTGGGAAAGGAGAGTCTGGGAGAAGAGGTTAGGGGAGAAGTTGGAAGGAGGTTATTTACTAGGGTGGGAGAAGAGAAGAGAATTCACATTAACTGAGCAGCTACTATGTTGTAGATTCTATGATCTTTCCATGATCTTAAGCAACTCTTACAATACCCTCTCAGCTAGGTTGGTGGAATCCTCATTTTCAAATTAAAAAAAGGAAAACCTGAGCCCAGAAGTTAATTTGCTCTGTTTCTGAGAGGTTGGGCACCTTGTGCAAGGAAATGTCTCTTGAAGTGAAAAGTTACCTCCCTTATCTGCTCACAAAAGCCTGAAATTCTGTTAAAGAGGAGGTGAAAGTGCCAATTCCACCACTAATGTAAGGCCCAGGGAAGCCAAGCTGGAGAAGGCAAGGCGTATGCCTTGGGCTATTCTGTGTCCCGTGCACTGCCCTTCCCCACTGGTGAAGTCCTCCGCTTCCTTCATGACTCAGCTCAAGACGCTGATGCTGTTGTACGCCTTCCCAAAGCAAATGAACATCACATCCCTCTATAAAGCCATGGCCCTTATTTGATTAGGCCTTGTATAGTTGTGATGTGGACCCTGCTGTCTTCACCTCTGACTTCCTCGTGGAGCCTAACAGTGTCTGGCACATACTAGATGATTAAGAAATAATGTTGAATTGAAAAAGGGATGTTCAGGGACCTGGAAACCAACTTTATAACCTTATTTTTGACTAATCTTGTTTATCTTCAGCTCTGTAAAGACAAACACAACCTCTGGAGTGGAGAGTGTAGCAGCCTGCCCTGGAGTTACACTGAGTTATGCTGAGCATACTAGGTGCCAGGAGGGTCCTTGTTATAAGACGAAACGTCTGGAAAGTGGGCCTTATCTGTGTTTCCTGGTATAATTCCTATAATAGGGTACTGTAGAAAGTTAATTTTACTTATTTTTCAGGATTGTATAATGGCTGATGAAAAATTCAGAATGTAGGTGCCCATTCCCTAGAACTGAATTACTTCTTTTATTGGAATTCTCTCATCTGTGGTTAGAAATCCAGGCCACAGAGCTTGAGTTTTAGGCAGAACTCTTTTGGCTGCATGGATCGGGGACCCTCTTGTACCAGTCCGTGGAATGGGGGTTTACCGCAAGGATTAGCTGCTAGTCATCTCATGCTGGTTCCAGCATTCTGAGGACTGTCAGACTTCAGTGGAGACTGGAGCTGGGTTCCAGGGGGCTCTACATCCTCAGCAGGGGGAGATAGCCCTCTTTACTGTTAGACCACCATTAAGGACTTGGCTCCTCTCTCAGGCGCTACTTTTCTTTGCAGTCTTCTCTCACTGACTGCTGGCTTGTTCTCCTGCTGTTTCTTCTCTGTGCTTTGGAGTTTCTGCTCCTGGGAGCTTCTGCATCTGCCCATCTTGAGCTTGCCCATGGCCTGTGCTTCACATATGGACCTCACTTAGAGCTTCCTGTTACCATCAACACTCTTTGTCAATTGTCTAAATACATTAGCCCTATAGTCTCCGGTTCAGATGTTTGAAAGGGAGACTGGCTGGCCCTCCCTCTCTGAGTAAAATCTCACGGGCCATAGAGCATGAGTCTGGTTATAGTCTTGGATTGGCTGCCCCTAGCATGAGTGCTCCTTCCCTCAAGAAGTATTAATCAGGTCTCCACTGTGTGCCAGGCATAGTTCTAGCCCGTGGCGATACAGTAGTAAACAAGACAGACTAGTCGTCTCCCCTCATGGAACGTACATGCTAGTGAGGGAATGAATCAGTAAGCAAATCAGATTTACTTTGTGAGTTCAGTGAAGAACATAAAACAAGGTAAAGGATAGAAAGTAGGCTGGCCAGTTAGCTCATTTGGTTAGAGCACGGTGTTGTAACACCAAGGTCAAGGGTTTGGGACACCATACCAGCCAGCTGCCAAAAAAAAGAATAGGACAAGAAAGCCCACGACTCCCATTTAACATTAAAGGTCCCATCTAGTATAAGAAAAACAAAAGACTTATCTTTTATAAAGAAAAACTGCCATTGTTTACAGATGACAGTCTACATAGAAAATCTAACTGAATGCACAGATATAATAAGGATGTCAGATACAAAAATTGATATGCAAAAGTCAATTGCATGTCTATACACTAGCAGCAAATAGAAATGTAATTTTTTCTTTCTAATGTGTCTTTTTTTTTTTTTTTTTTTTTAAAGATGACCGGTAAGGGGATCTTAACCCTTGTCTTGGCGTTGTCAGCACCACGCTCAACCAGTGAGCTAACCGGCCATCCCTATATAGGATCCGAACCCGTGGCCTTGGTGTTATCAGCACCACACTCTCCTGAGTGAGCCACGGGCCGGCCCCCCAAAAACAGAATAGAATGTGATGGGGTATTGCACACAGGTAATGATATTCAACTCTGTACCCCACAAATATGTACAATCAACTATGTTATAATGAAAAATTTTTTTTTTCCTTTTTGTCTTTTTTCGTGACCGGTAACGGGATCGCAACCCTTGGTGTCGCGCCCGTACCGCGACCGGCAACGGGATCGCATCCCTCGGTGTCGCGCCTGCACCGCGCTCAACCAGTGAGCGGACCGGTCTCTATATGGGATCCGAACCCTCGGCGGGAGCGCCGCCGCACTCTACTGGGTGCGCCACTGGGCCGGCCCTAATGAAATTTTTTTTTTTTAAAGTAAAAAAAAAAAAAATACGTGATGGGGCGGGGGAGGGTGGTTAGAGATGTGTTCTGAGGAGGTGACATTTCAGGTTGAACTGAAACTTGAGTGGCAAGTAGGTGCCAGGCATGGTAGTCATTCCAGGCAGTGGAAGATGCCCAGGCAGAGGCCCAAGGTGGAGTGAGCTTGGTACATTCCAGGGTTAGAAAGAAGGCCAGCATGGCCAGAATGTGGAGAGTAGGGGTGAGGGGTAGGAGATGAGGTTGAAGAGGCAAATTATTGGCCATGGTAGGAAGTCAGGATGCTGTTCTCATTGCCTTGGAGAATACTGATTTACCACCACAGATCAGCTTGTGGCTCCTCTGTAGGAGACTAGAGTGTAGGAGACTAGTCTGTAGAAGGGCAGGAGTGGGAGCAAGGGTACCAGCTGGGGGGCTGATGAGCTCCATCCTCACACTAGGATGGTAGAGGGGAGCTGGTGAGAAGTGGGTGGATTCAGGGTGGGTTTGGACTTGCTGATGAAGTGGACCTGGAAGATGAAAGAATGAATCAACAGTGACTCTGAGGTGTTTGGCTTGAGCAACTGGGGGCCAGTACTCAGTTGAAGAAGCCTGGGGAACGACCCATCCTCTGTGTGCTGCGTGCGTGTTGTGCTGAGGACACCACGGGGCACCCTGGCAGCTGGTGCCGTGGGTGGGCAGCTTCTGTGACAAGAGCTGACCAGGGCTGTCGGTGGTGGGTGCCCAGTCATCCACCCTGTCCTGCCAGTCCAGGCACTCTGGGCCCTTTCCTTTGGCCATGCTGCTCCATCTTGTCCCCCTGAGCTCTGCCATGCCTCTTGAGGGGGCTTGTGGGGAACGGAGGCTTTGGAATTTTGAGCTTGCATTCTGAATTATAGTGTTTTTCCTGAGAAAGATAATTACCATATATCCTGAATGATATTTTTGCTCAGATGGGTCTGATTGTGGTAGAGGAAGACAATAGTACCTCCTTATCCATGGTTTTACTTTCCATGGTTTTAATTGGGGTGGTCAACTGCCCCCTGAAGATAGGTGAGTACAGTACAATAAGATATTTTGAGAGGGACAACTGTTCAAATAACTTTTATTACAGTATATTGTTACAATTGTTCTATTCTATAGAGTTTGCAACTATCTGCGGTTTTTGGCATCCACTAGGGGTCTTGGAAAATATCCGTTGAGGATAAGAGGGCACTGCTGTACTGCCTCGTCTTGAATTCCCTGAAGAAATCCTTCCAAGCCTAGCATTCCTGATGTATTTAGCGTTTGATTGCACCATCAGAAAAATCTCCTAGCAGGAGGAGGTTGAGAAGGGGTGATTTTGGTAGCTCCAGAAAGGGGTCCAAGATCTGGAGAAATAGTTCCAGAAACAGAATTCCTTGTTATTAGCCTTTGAGTCTCAGAAGAGAGCATGCAGAATCCTGAGTGGGCATGAGGAAGGAGGGTGGCCGTTTTAATTCTGTCACCATGAGAAAAACTTTTGGCATCAAAACAAAAAAGTTTCTTATGTAGAAAGTGGGTAATTAACCTGGTTTTCAGATATTCACCCAGTATTACAGCTTTTCAAAGAATAGCCTGAAGAACTTTCTTATGCTCCTGTGTAACTGGCCCATTTGTGGTAGACTACCTCATCTTAAGGTTGGCAGGTGGGACCTGTCCAGATAGCTTGACACTAAGCTTTTTAGAGAAAATTACTTGTAAATCTCTTTTATTTATTAAAATGAAGTGCTTCGAATGAATGCTTAAAACAGTATGTAATTATATTAGCTTGCTGTTTTGAACACCTGTTTTCCAGTTCAGTAGCTGAGTCTTTTAAATTGGCTCCTTTGTTCCTAGAATTATCAAAGCAGATCTTTCTCTGCCTGGGAGCAGGACTCTTTCATCCATTTGTAGTCAGACAAGTTTTTTGGATTTTGGGGTTTTTTTTTAGCAACTTACTTGAAGTATAATTTACACACTGTAAAATGTACCCTTTTTTTTTTTTTTTTTTTTTTTTTAAAGATGACCGGTAAGGGGATCT
>NW_007727629.1:75807-82514 GCF_000696425.1 Galeopterus variegatus
CGAACCCGTGGCCTTGGTGTTATCAGCACCGCACTCTACCGAGTGAGCCACGGGCCGGCCCAAAATGTACCCATTTTAAGTGTACATACAGTTCAGTGAATTTTTAGTTGTACAGTCATTATCATTATCCAGTTTTAGGACATTTCATCACCTCAGTAATATCCCTTGTGCTCTTTTGCATTTAATCCCACTTCCCACTTCAGCCTCAGACAACTACTAATCTGCTTTCTGTCTCTATAGGTTTGCTTTTTCTGAATATTTCATATACATAGAATCATACAATATGTGGCCTTTTGTGTCTGGCTTCTTTGGCTTAGCATGTTTTCAAAGGTCATTCATGTTGCAGCACATTTTGGGTATTTTGTTCCTTTTTATTGCTGAATAGTATTCCATTGTATGGATATACCACATTTTGTTTATCCATTCATTGGCAAACGTGTTTAAAAGTTTTCTTTTATGAGTCAAGTGAGGCAGTGGGAGTGGAGAAAGAACAAAGAAATCTGTAACTGGTTCTGATCAATTTGTTGTAAACTCTACTACACTGGGACCCACCTGACACATTGTTTTTGAGGGAACTCCTAGTACCTTTGTAATTTGGGTATTGAATTTACATGTCATAAAATAAGGTTCTCTTATAGAATCAGATAGGAACTTCCTTACAAAAATAAGGAAATGGCAGTGAAATATGTGGAAAGATAATGGGATTGGAAGCCACAGGATGGTGGCACTGCTGGTTAGCAACATATCATTTAACTCCTCTGAGTCATGGTGTGTGTTGGGGGAAGAGAGAGAGAGAATGGAATCATGGTTACCAATCTTATTTTTCTTCCATGCACCTTGTTTTTTGAGAGATATTGCCTTAGAAACAAATTGCAGTCTGTGGTAAAAAGAAAATAAAAAGAAACAAACTACTGGTATATGTAACAACATGGATGAATCTTAGAAACATTATACTGAATGCAATAAGCCTTCCCCTAAAGAGTACATACTGATTCCATTTGTATGAAGTTCTAGAATAGGCTAAACTAATCTATGGCGAAAAGCAATCAAGAAACTAGAGTAGTGGGGCTGGCTGGCTAGCTTACTTGGGAGAGCATGGTGCTGATAATACCAAGGTCAAGGGTTCGGATCCCTGTGTCCACCAGCCGCCAAGAAAAAAAAAAAGTAGAATAGTGGTTGCCAGGGACTGAGGAGAAGGGAGAATGGATAGTCACTGCTAATGGGTATGGGTTTTTTTTTAAGGGGGTGATGAAAATTTCTAAAATTAGAGAGTGGCGATGATTATACAGCTCTGTGAATACACTAAAAACCACTGAACATTTTTAAAGAGTGAATTTTATTGTATGTAAATTATACCTCAATAAAGCTGTTTTTTAATATTGAAAATAGTTCAGATTTCCATTATTATTTTTAGGGAATCCTAAATATGTCAATGGCTATACATTCCATGATTCTGTATCTTCACTGTATATGGAAAATGAAGAAATGGTTGGGAAATTAACTATCCCTGAGCATTCTCTCTAGATCAAAAATGACTTGGGGATTGATTTCTCCAACTTGCAACAAAACTTTCCAAATCACCCTCTATAAAGTTTATCCTGTTAAGACCTTTTTTCCTCTTAACATTATTTATCTGGGTCAGGGGCCACAAACTGAAATACCTACAAGGGCCAGGAAATAAAGTGGATCATCTATAAATCTAAGAGGACCTTTTCTATCTTTTGTTTTCCTCCTTTTGATAAAGTCATGGTTATGAGAAATACTTCCTTATTTTGAAAACTATGTAAGCATAAGCTGCAATTGATTTGGCCTCTAATGGAAAGGCAATAGGGAGTGGTGGGGACTGTGGTAAACTACAGAGTATTTACCTGAGAGGGCAGCCGTCACTCAACCCCAGGTGATTCTTGTTATTTGGGAATGTGAGCCCAGTGTTATGAGAGCTGGAATATTTGAAAAATCTGGATTTTTATGTGAACTCTACTTTTAAACTTGGGCTTAATTTAAAAAATTTTTTTAAATTATTTTTTTCATTGTACATGTTTAGGGGGTACAGTTTGTTGTTTTAATACTTGCATATATTGTATAATGGTCTAATTTACAATTTAAGGTCTGAGTTCAATTGTTAGGTATTCTGGGGGAATTAGTTTAATCTAGGTTGAGTCTACTTTAGAAGTGAGACTTGGCCTAAGAGATGAAGACAGTGTGCTCTTTGGCACAAGGAAAAAATTTCAAGGTATTCTCATTGCTGTGTGTACCTGCTTGCCCCTGGTCTGTTTAAAGTCATAGGATCATAATGTTCTGAATATAAAATCTAAAACTGCTTGGTAAACCCCAGAGGAATGCATGCTCCTGGGAGACAGTTACTATGAGTTATGAGGTGCAAGGGCAATAATTTAAAATAATCTTGTCCTGGAGGTGGAGGGTTTATTTTCCATTTTGTGAAATGCTTGGACTATAGGCTAATCTTAACTTTTACATTCCATTTTGAAGTATTAGTCCTTAACTTCACCACCATACTTGACTGGGGTGTGGCTGTTTTCACAGGGTGATTCTAGGATAGAGAAAAGGGACAATATTTTGACTTAATTCCAAACAGTTGATTTGGTTATAGATGAAACAAAGGTTAGACTGATTCTTGGCTCTTGTTTAAAGTTTCTAATCTACACATTTTATATTATATTATATATCACTGTTTTTGCTTCTTGAGTGCGTGCATTCGCATCTGTGTGGGGGGTGGGGTGGCTAAGAAAGCAATAAATATGTCCACTTTAGAACCCTCTCCCCACCACAGACATTCATATGCAAAAGTATAGCTTGTGCGGCCACTTTGCACAAGTTTCTTAGGATTTCTAGCTCTCTGTTTCTCTCTTTTTGATCTGATTTATGAAGGTGTTAGGAAATAGCTTTATGGTTCTTAAATGCCGTAACTTCTGCTTCTAAGCCAGGTTAAAATAGAATTTGTATTTATCAGAGATGCAGTGCTTTCTCTGCTGAGACGTGTTTCTCTGCTGAGATGTGTTCCTCTGCTGAGATGTGAAAAGTTGGGGAATTCTTCTAAGCTTGGGACCTTACTTTTTGGAATTTTGGTTACATTTTACAGGCCTCCTTCCAAATTTTGCTCAACATTATTTCTTTATGTCCAAAGTTTTTTTTACATTTAAAAATTTAAATTAGCCTTTTCCTTAAAAGGAAATTTTCTAATTTTTCTATGATAACATACAATGCAGTTTAAAAAGTTAAATTAGAAAATATAGGTAAAGCTAAAAGAAAAAATAAAAATCCCAGCACCCAGAGATAACCTGTCAATTCCTTAGTGTTTATCTTTCCAGACCTTGTTTGTTTATTTTTTTTCCAAGGTGAGTATATATTTTTCCATTTAATGGATTGTGAACATCTTTCCATATCCCAAAATATTCATCTGCAATGTTTTTTAGTGGTTGAATAGTATTTCATTGTGTAGGTGTAGTGTTATTTACTTAATCCCTCTCTATTAATCATTGGGAATACTTCTGTGGTATTTTCTGGTAACCCTTCAGGTGTTTCTGGGCCTGTTCCATTCTTCTCTGTTGCCTTACCCTAGGTTGACTACTTTTTCTAAAAGTGTCCATCTACCTCCTCCTTCCTGAAAGGATCCTTTATTCTGAGAACCTTTCAGGACTCCTGAAAAAAAGGCAGCACTTCATCTAGCCTCATCAGGCACAGTCCAACCCTGAGACCCCACCCTGCCTCGTCACATGGTCCCACCCTCATCGGTCAGGTATGTGTGGAGGACTGGTGGTTGGCAGGTACGCACCTGAAAAGTGGCCTTTGTTTAGGTGCCCTGGGCTGCTGATTTGAACACTCCGTGCATTTTCATGTGTGTCCCTGCAGCCTGCAGAAAGGCAGGTGACAGAATGGGTGGTCAGCAGTGTACCAGCAGGACTGAGGCCCAAGCTTGCATGTACTGTTGTGTGCTGCTGGCTGACAGACCCCTCCGGCTGTGACATTAGCAGTGAATGTGTCCCTTGGCTTTTTGTTGTTCCAGAGGCAGTGAGAGCAAGAGCTTCGGGAAAGGTTGCCATTCCAGATGTGAGTGCGCTCAGGGCGGTGAGCACACAGCTGAAGGTGTCCCGCAAGTTAGAGCTGGGTTTGACTTGATGCATGGAAGGAAGGGCTGACTCAGCTTTCTGAAAAGAGTTTAAGTATCTTCCGTCAGATCCAGCGCAGAGGTGCCCACCTCTGGCTTTGCAGCAACGCTCATCAGTTTACTTGCTTGTGGGGCTTCTGTGGTCCCATCTATCCCACCATTTGCATTGTTGGTCAAAGACTGGAGGACTTGGGTTATGTTTTAAAAATTTGTCTGGCCCGACCTGTGTGGAGGTGGGCCCCAGTGGCGAGGTCTGGTGCCCCTTGTGGCGTCCAATGGCCACCTGCTGCATTCTTGCCCTGACTCCTTACTGAGGACCCAGCAGAGACCCAGCTCCAGCTCCTGGCTCTCTCAGGCTGGTCCCCTGTCTATCAGACCAGTCTCTATTCCCCTTTAGTTTTGAAATTCATGTTTTCTTTTTCCTTTGAGAAACCTTGCTGGAAGGCTTTGTGCATTGGAAAGCCTGCCCTAAAAAAACAAAGAACTCAGTTATCAGCTCAGCTCTGCTTGTCCTTGATGTTGTCCTTGTACAGTACCTAGAGCCAGGAGGCAGGTGAAGCTCACCTGGACTATGCACAGCCTTCTCCAATTCCTTCTCAGAGCAGCCTACCAGAGACCTACAGATTACTCTGCGCTGGCTTGGCCTGTGTGTAGTCAGCTGCTTTTTTGCCTGATAAGTTTGTTTGTATATCTTTGTTTTTGTGCTTGCTTCTGGCTCCTTGGAGCCATGGGTGTGTTTGTGTAGTGTTGGAGATGATTGCCCCTGATTGGTAAAATGGGCATGAAGTGAGCAGGGCAGGGTGTGGTGTGAGAAATACCGTAATCTGCTCTTCTCTGTGCCCCCCATGTCTTCCCCGCAGAGAGAATTTCCTCCTGTCTTCTGTGCTAGAGGACTCCAGAGTAGCAGCTGCTAGGCTTTTGTAAAAATGGGAAGCAGCCACTCTGGCTCGGCAGCTCAAATTGAGATCTCCGGTGTGCTGCCTCCCAAATGACTGGAACATTGACATGGCACTGTAGAAAAAAAAGCTTGATGTTTTAGCCCTTTGTTCTTTGTTGGCTGGGGTCACTGGAAATATATCAGTAAGTGAGATGTAAATGTGTCCTGGGAGCTCAAGCTCCTGGTAAGAGATCCATGCTGTAAAACAGCCAGCTCCAGGGATGTGTCATCTCAGAAGGGCAGCTGGCCTGCCTTCTGTTGTATCACATGTGTTGGCTGATGTTGGTGTATCTGTATATATTTTTTCCCTCATTTTCAACCTGGTATCTCAAAGTCACAGGGAGGAGAGGGTAGAATTAGGAGAGGAAGTCAATTTTTTCAGCTGGTTCTTGTTGGGCTACTGCAGTCTTGACAAAGCCATCATTGTTTTGAGTAAAGTGCCAGTGGATTTGGTTTGAATCACTCTGGTTCTCTGCAACTGGCTTCTTTTCTTTCACCTACACAGTTGTTCCTGGGAGTAGGCTGGGAGGAGGACTGCCAAGTTCTAGGGAGGAGAAACGACTTCCCTTTGCCCTCCCTGTTCAGCAGCAGCATCTCTGGACAATTAGTTAACCATTCCAGAGCAGACAGCCGTCTCCTGGTCCAGTCGGCATTGCTGGCCAGTCCTGGAGCCCAGCTGGTCACAGCCATCATTGCCTCTTGTTGCCTGTTGGTAATGGCCCCGGAGCATTGAGTTTCCAGGAGTCATGGTGCTTACTGGTGGCCTTGGCCTCACTTGGCATTAGCCTGTTCAGTACATGAGACCACCTGCTCTGGCCAGGTTCACCACCTGCAGATACTGATGCTTTGGCTAACCTCCTCACCTCTGTCCCTATCTTGTTGTGATGCTTCAGGCTACAGAGTTTTTCAGCAAGAGCTAGTAATTCCTCTGGCTGAACTCCCTCAAGACTAGGTAGGAGCAGAGCCTCAGTGTTCGGGTTTTCTGATGCTGACTTAGGTTACATTGTTCTGCCTCTTCACCT
The DNA here is from genome assembly GCF_000696425.1 of Galeopterus variegatus. Taxonomy (NCBI): domain Eukaryota; kingdom Metazoa; phylum Chordata; class Mammalia; order Dermoptera; family Cynocephalidae; genus Galeopterus; species Galeopterus variegatus. The sequence continues at coordinate 81,893 of NW_007727629.1, forward strand.
TAGTTCAGTTTCCTATTTGTGTGGTCAGGGTCTGGTTCATCCTAACCAGATGTCTTTGTGGAAATCCCAGCCCTAAAGGGGTGAAGACACTAGGAACTCCCTCGAGGGTGGAGGTTGCTCACATAGGAAGATGTTTGTAGTGAGAAGATTGAGACTACATTTCCTCCCCAGTCAGCAACTTAGTTTCTCTGCATTTGAATTAATAGCCCTCCAAATGCAGCATGGTTACAAACTGACATTTGAAGAGCTTAGATGGAGAAAATAGAGTATGAAAACAATTTTTTTGAACACCCTTGCCCCACACAGCCAAGTTAAAGTGCTTTTCCTCAAAGATGGAGCTGCAGAAGCAGGAAGAGTTTACACATGGTGGACAGAGCTGGGGGGCAGGGTGGTAATATAAAATGTCCTTATCCATACGCTTAGTTCTTATTCAGAGATAGATGTGGGAACCACCTGCATGGTACAATTTGAGTAACGAACAAGAATCTGTGAGTGGATCTAAAATGACTTTTTTTCCCCCTTTTTGTCTTTTTTCGTGACCGGCAATGGATCGCAACCCTCAGTGTCGCGCCCGTACCGGACCGGGACCGGCAACGGGATCGCAGCCCTCGGCGTTGCACCA
>NW_007727629.1:82675-83042 GCF_000696425.1 Galeopterus variegatus
ACCCGCCCCTCGCTCAGCCAGTGAGCAGCCGGTCTGTATGTGGGATCCGAACCCTTGGCGGGAGCGCCGCCGCACTTCCCAAGTGGCGCACTGTAGCAGTGCGCCACCGGGCCGGCCCCCTAAATGACTTTTTTAGGTCAGTTCTTTGAGTTTTGTGGCATTAAAGTTGGGTTGCTATTAAAATGTTGCAAAAATATCTCATTTCTCTGCCCCTTTCTTAAGGGATAGAGCTTCCTTTGATATAAGCCAGTTTTCCAGATCACTGTTGTTTATTTCATTAATCATCTCTTGTATAAAATTAACCATTTTGGGGGCCGGCCCGGTGGCGCACTGGATAGTGCGCCGCTTGGGAAGCGCAGCAGCGCTC
>NW_007727629.1:83696-102667 GCF_000696425.1 Galeopterus variegatus
GGCAACACTGAGGGTTGCGATCCGTTGCCGGACACGGAAAAAAAGACAAAAAAATAAAAATAAAATAAAATTAACCATTTTTACTCCTGTGTCTTTTTGTTTGTTTTGGTGGCTGGCTGGTATAGGGATTCTGGACCCTTGACCTTGGTGTTACAAGGCTGTGCTCTGTAATCAACTGACTAACTGGATAGCCCTAAAATTAAGCATTTTAAATGGAAAGTACAAATCTCTTTCAAATGCATAATAATCTTTGCTGCTTTCTTGAACATATTGAATATAACTTCTACTTATTTAGAAACCTATTTCTGAATCTTATTTATTGTATTATTATAGTAACTGTATGATATTCTGCCACTGTTAAGGTATATTTGTTTCTCTACTCAGCCATGCCAGACTCTCATGAGTTGGGTTTTCAAATCTTTAATGATTATCTCCTCCAGGCTGTTGGCTACTGCTTGCTTTGCAGTGAGTTTGCCACTTACCCCCTCTTTTGTCTAGTGTCTCTCATTTTCTGTTGGTTTGCATAACTTGTTAAATTGAGTGTGAAATAAGAGTAATTGACTTAGTGAGGGTTTAGAGACTCTCCTCTAAGTCAAGGGCACAGATCTTTATTATTTATCTTGAACTACTTTTACTTACTTCTAGATAACTAAATTAAGCTCCAGATATTGTGAGATAATGGTATATACGTGTGTGTGTGTGTGTGTGTGTGTGTGTATATATATATTTTCTTTTAATAGAGTAATCTGAAGCCATTATTATCCAGTTATATCACAGAAAGTTGTTGGCCAGGTTAATTCATATGTATGATATAAATTTTCTGCAAATCATGTGACAGGGCAAAGATACTAAACTCTTAAGAATATTACAATATATTTCCACTTCTGAAATGTGGCAAATACAAAAAATAAATCCAGTCACCAGGGAAAATTGTGTCCCCTGGCTAATTGAATCTTACTTTCTATTAATTATAAGATAGACATTCACTGTTCTCCCCTTTCCAAATAGAAACCATTTTATGGAGGTTCTTCCCGTAACCCCCATCTCATTTTTTTTTCTATTTTTTCCCCCTACTTTATTATACAGAGATAGATGCATACTCATTGTCAAATAGGGAATTCAAACATTTCAGAAAGATAGAAAAGAGCAGAATCCTCTGAAACACTCCTCTTGGAGTTATACCCTGTTGTTTTGTCACCGTGTCCTTTTTTACTTTTTTGTTTGTGCCCATGTAGGTAAAAATAGACCTGAACCATCATTTTTAGTTGTCTTTTGGAGAGCAGAAATTTTTAACTTTGATAATTTTTATAAAATCCAGTATGTCTATGTTTTCTTTTGTAGTTCATGCTCTTCATGTCCTATTTAAGAAATCTTTGCCAAACCCACGGTCTCTAAGATTTTCTTGTATGTTCAACTCTTCAAGGAATTTTATAGTTTTAGCTCTTACATTTAGGACTGTTATCCACTTGGAGTTAATTTGTGTGTATGGTGTGAAGTAAGGGTTGGGATTCAGTTTATTTTTATTTTTTATTTTTTTATTTTTATTTTGTCAATATACAATGTAGTTGATTATTGTGTCCCATCACCGAAACCTCCCTCCCTCCTCCCTCTCCCCCCTCCCACCCAAGTGTGTCCCCTCCATTTTCTTGTTGTAAGAACTTCAAAAAAAATTGTGGTTGTTATATCTTCCTCTCCCCCCCCCCGGTTTTTTTGTTTTTGTTGTTGTTGTTGTTGTTGTGGGATTCAGTTTAAATAGTACTTTGAATGTCCTTGTTTATATCTCTTCTCATTATACTTTATTTATTCCTTAAGATAAATTCTTAAAAGTGAAACTGCAAGGTCAAAGGGTATCCACACTGGAATCTTTAATATATACTGCCAGAGTAGTTTTCAAAAGTTGTACCAATTAGAAAAGACAACCCCTAGAATGGGAGAAATATTTGCAAATCATGTATCTAATAAGGGAAGTGAAATAGAATATATAAAGAATTCTACAATTCAAAAGTAAAACAACAAATAACTCAGTTAAATAAAATGGACAAAGGACTTGAATAGACATTTCTCCGAAGAAGGTATGCAGATGACCAATAAGCGCATGAAAAGATGTTCAGCACCATCAATCATTAGGGAAATACAAATCAGAACCACAAATGAGATACTACTTCATACCTACCCGGATGTGATAAGTGTTGGTGAGCATGTGGCGAGATTGGAACCCTCCTACACTGCTGGTGGGAATGTAAAATAGTGTAGTTGCTGTGGCATACAGTCTAGTAGTTCCTTAGTAAGTTAAATGTAGAATTACCATTTGACCCAGCAATTCCATTCCTAAGTATCTACCCAAGAGAAGTTAAAACACATGTCCACAGAAAAACTTCTATACGAGTGTTTATAAAAGCTTTATTTATAATAGCCAAAATTTAGAAACAATCTAATTTTGGGCAGCGGGGGCTGGCCAAGAAACCATCTAAATGTCCATCAGCTGATGACTGGATAAACTAAATATGATGTTTCCATGCAATAGAATATTATTCAGCTATTAAAGGGAATGAAGGGCTGATACATGCCACAATGTGGATAAACCTTGAACATTATGTGCAGTGAAAGAAGCCAGATCCAAAAGACCACATATTTTATGATTCCAATTATATGAAATGTCCAGAATGAGCATACATATAGAGACAGAAAATGGATTAGTAGTTGCTTAGGTTGAAAGGTAATAACTAAGGGATGTGGCATTTCTTTTTGGAATCTTTTTTTTTTTTTTTGGTGGCTGGCCAGTATGAGGTTCCAAACCCTTGACCTTGGTGTTAATCAGCACTGTGCTCTAACCAAGTAAGCTAACCAACTGGCCCTGTGTGGCATTTTTTTTTTGAGATAGTGAAAATGTTCTAAAATTGATTGTGGTGATGGTTGCACAACTCTGTGAATATACTAAAAACCATAGAATTGTATGCTTTTGTTTTTTTGTGTGGCTGGCCAGTACAGGGATTCAGACCCTTTGACCTTGGTGTTGTAACACCAACCAGCCAGCCTGAATTGTATGCTTTAAATGGGTAAATTGAATGGTATTTGAATTCTATCCCAATAAAGCTACCAAAAAAAAAAAAAAGATTGTATTAATATTCCCACTAACATTGTAGAAGAGGACCCATTTCCCCACATTCTCCCCCGCTCTGGGTGTCATTACTATAATGTTAAAACTTGAATCATCTCTATTGAGGTGTAATATGTAAACAATAAAACTCACCTTTTCAGGTGTGTAGTTCTATAGATTTGACAAATATATACACGTGTGTAAGCACCACAATCAAGATACAGAACATTTCTGTCACCCTAGAAGGTTCCCTTGTACCCTTCTAAGGATTCCTCCCCTCGCCATCTGCTCTCTATCACTGTAAATTAGATTTGTCCTCCCTTGTGTTTTGTATAAGTGGAATCATACAGTATGTACCCTTTTGTCTGGCTTCTTTTGCTCAGTGTGTTTTTAAGATTCATCTGTGTTGCTATATGCATCGGAGTTAATATTCCATTGCATGGATATGCCAACGTTTGTTTTATCCATTCACCTGTTAATAGACATTTGGCTTGTCTTCAGTTTTATTGTTTTCAGCTTCGTTATTAATAAAACTCCTATGGACGTTCATGTACAAGTTTTCTCGGGGAAATACAGTTTTCACTTCTCTTGAGTAAATGCTGGGTCATGTGGAAATGTCTATTGAACTTCATGAGAAATTGTTCAAGTGTTTTCTATTAGGCTGTGCCTTTTTAAAATTACCATTATTACCCTGCTTTTAAAAATCTTAATCTGATAGACAAAAGATAGTATCTGTGGTATTTTAATTTGCATTTCTTTGATCTCTAGTGAGTTTGAAACTTTTTTATTTTTGGCAGCTGGCTGGTACAGGGCTCGAACCCTGGACCTTGATGTTATCAACACTATGCTCTAACCAGCTGAGCTAACTGGCCAGCCCTGAACCTTTTTTTTTTTTCAGTGTGCATATGCAGTGCTTTATGGGGTCAACAAATTTGGACTTTGGTTTATCAACACTATGCTCTAACCAGCTGAGCTAACTGGCCAGCCCTGAACCTTTTTTTTTTTTTCTTCAGTGTGCATATGCAGTGCTTTATGGGGTCAACAAATTTGGACTTTGGTTTTCTAAAGTTTGACCATTTATTTTATATTTGTGAATTTTCTTTTACTTCTGTTTTGCTCTTTTTTAATCATGAAAAATCTTAACAGAGAAAAGTTGAAATAACAGTGCAGCCCCCATTTGTTAATTTTTACTATACTCGCTTTATGCATCTGTTTCTCTTATTTTCAAATGGTCCAGGGAAAAAGCTGTAGACATTTATGACATTTTATTTTGAAAAATAAGGATATTCCCTTTCATAGCCATTATGTCATTTTTGTGCCAAAGTATGAAATCTTAATATCGTGTAATATATACTGTATATGAAAATTTTTCCTGTTTTCCTCAAAATGTCTTTTGTAACTAGTTTTTATGAATTAGGATGCAACCCTGACTTATACTTTGCATTTAATTTTCATCTCTTTAGTCCCTTTTAATCTTAGAATAATCCTCCTACATTTCCCCCATGGTGCTGACTTTTTGAAGGAGCTGGTCCAGTTGTCTTGAAGAATGTCCCACATTCTGCATTTGTTTTTATTTTGTGGTGTTGATGTGTTCCCTGTCCCCTGTATTTCCTGTAAACCACGTGAAGCCTAAGAGGCTTGATTAGATTTAGGTAAAGCTTTTTTTGTGGGTGCTTCATGAGTGATCACATCAAAGGTACACAATGTCAGCTTGTCCCACTGTTAGTGATTTGGTTCAGGTATTAACTGCAAGATCTTTTTATTGTAAAGAGAAGTGTTTTCTCTCTCCAGTTACTAAGTAATTTGGGGAGCTTAACTGATTTGTAGAGCTCCTTATATGTTAAAGAAAGTAACTTTTTTTTACAATCTCCCTCAGTTTGACACTTGTCTTCTAACTTTGCTTATTGATTTTTTGATTTAGAAGAGATTTTCACTTCATATAGTCAAACTACCAATAATACAAAAAAGGTATCTCTCAAAAACTTCCCTTTTATAAATTCTCGTGTGCCTTTCTTTTCTTCCTCCCTCTTGCTCCCTCTTTCTCGTTCTGCTTTACTTTAGAAGCTGGCATGACAAGCTAGCACTTACTCCTATTCTGTCATCTTCTTGGACAATAGATTCAGAAAATTACACTTAACCTAAATGTGAGATATGGATGAATTGACATTCCTGTAGCTCTCTCTCCTTTTTCCAAGAGCTTGACAACTGTTGCGGACACCATCCTACTGGCCAGGGGAAGCAGCAGCAAAGTTGAGACTTTGATCCTTAAGGCTCCACACAGTCAGCAGTGTTATCTTAGCTACTCTTTGTTCAAAGGCAAGAACCCATTTATGGTGGTGACAGAGGAGGGAGGGAAGAAGAGGGAGCCAGAAAGCCAAAGATGCTGCTGTCTTGAGAAAGGCATCCTCCTTTCTTCGGTCTAAAACCCTTTCTCTACCTTCCCTTTGCCTGCTTAGCTTCTATCCAGCTTTGAAGACTCAGCTCAGGTCTCCTGCTTGAGGAAAACGCCATTGAGTGTCCTTCTTTTGTGTTTCCATACACTCCTTGCATGTCCTTGCTCACTCAGGAAGACATTTTCATCTTTCCCGTTAGCTTGTGAAGTCCTGAGGGCAGAGGCCTGGGTTTGGCTTCCTTACCAGGTCCTCAGTGCAGAGCCTGACACATTGCAGGCTCTGGGTAAGTGCTGCTGGGGTGCTTCACTTGCTGGCCTGCAGGTGATTTCTTCCCTATGGTTTGGGTGCATTTGATTCCTGGTGGTGAAAGCAAGATGGAATTGCAGTCTCTCTCTCTCTCTCTCTTTTTTTTTTAATAAATCAAAACACATATTCATCTGCACCTTAAAATTTTTATTTTTGGGTGCATTTGATTCCTGGTGGTGAAAGCAAGATGGAATTGCAGTCTCTCTCTCTCTCTTTTTTTTTTTTTTAATAAATCAAAACACATATTCATCTGCACCTTAAAATTTTTATTTATTTATTTTTGATGGCTGGCCAGTATGGGGATCCAAACCCATGACCTTGGTGTTATAAGGCCATGCTCTAACCAATTGACTTAACTGGCCAGCCCTTTATCTGTACCGTATAAATAGTTGAGGAATTAAAACCCTTTGGCCTTTCCCTTTGTAACTATTCCAGCTGCCCTAAAGCTGGCTTCTCTGTATTCTAGGGGAATCATTTCTTCTTTCATTATTCTTTATTCCTGTAGATTCACAGAACTGAAAGAGACCAGCAGTCAGCTAGGTGATCAAGTGTACGACTCTGCTAGGGCCCAGCCGCTTCCTCCTAGAGCGCGTGCTAAGTGTTTAGCACATCACCAGCATTCTTCCTGTGTTTTCTTTCTCTCCCTCCTTCCCTCTTTTCCTCCCTCCTTCTCCCTCTACCTCTTTCTCTCTCTCCCAGGTTTTCCACTCTCTCACTCAAGTGAGTGGCACTTGATAAAGGACCTTGCTGTGAAGTGTGCCTAAGAGCTGATGCTGAAGGCAGTAAATCAGTCCCTGAGTGGCATTTTCTTGGTGAGGGAGCGAGGACGGGGTGCTGAGGGTGCAGGTGATGGGATGGCTGAGAAGCCCCCAACTGCAGTTCCTGTTGAAGAGCTGTCAGGCTTCTCTAGTACGTAGATCCTCTTCTGTGGTGGAGAGTGAAGTGGGGCTCATAGAAAAAGAGACAGTTCTGCCGGTGCCACCAATACTGGTGGGTTTGTTGGCATTCTCATGGAGGTTTCTAATATCTCAGTGGTTCTCTCCTGTTCCAAGGACCTTTGCTCTTCACTCCCTCTCTTCTCTTTCCAGAGATGCAGGGAAGCTTGGCTGCTGCAGTGGTCTAGAGGCCTGTAGTTGTGCTGTCTCTCAACACAATGAGGAAAGGTCTGAATGTCAGGGAGGCAGTCAGCTGAATGTGTAAACCCATCTTATTGATAACCTCCTGTGTTCCTAATAGTAGTCAGTCTGCTCTGAATACCTGACTTGAGTCCTACCACAGTTCTGTGAAACAGGTTTCTTTTCTCCCAAAGAAAGTGAAGTTCAGAAGGGCAAAGTGTCAGCTTAAGGCCACAGAGCTGGCAGGTGGGGATACTGAGTGCCCTTTTCCAGGCTCTCCTGTGGCCAGGACATGACAGGGTGATTCTGAGGTGTCTTTCTGATGGGAAAAGCTACCCTCATGCTTCAGAGTCGACCCTTTTTGGAAGTCACACTGTGTTTACACCTGGGAAGGGGGGCCTGGCTCGAGATTCTGCTGGCAGATTAGATGAATTTTTATGACATCAGGACAGGCACAGTGGACACAATCAGATTTCCTCAGAATCTGGGATTTTGACTTCAGAGGAATCACATTATCATTCTTCCTTATGCCAAGGAAATGCAGCAGACCTTACAAATAACAAAGGCTTTGAAGCTTTACAGTCAGAAAATCACATAAATGGTTGGCTTCGAGTTTTGAGTTTTTATACTTGAGTTTTATACTTGGCTTGAGTTTTTATACTTATAAGTACCCCTCTGCCTCCTTGCCTTCCCAACCCCCCCAACCCTGCCAAATGCACACTGGTCCCCAAATATCTGCAGGAACCCAAAAACGTAAAATCTCCTGTCCATTTGGTTCAGAGACTTTTGTTATATCAGGAGCTCCCATAGGGCCTGTGTGTTGGATTCGATTGTGAAGGTGGAGGGAAAAAATCAGCACACCAGGGACTTCAGTTTTGAGAAAATAATGCTCATCATTGTCTGTGCTGACTTTTTTCTTGCTCTGTAGTTTGTTTCCTTAAATTATCCATGCCTTAAGCATTCTCACTTTGTTTTTGTCTGTTTGCCCAGGAGGCCTTGAAGCAGGGGGAAATGAGAGATATGTTAGTTACCCTGACCTTGATTTTTATAGCACTGTAGTAACTCAAGGTGTGCTAACCCTCACATGGAGCTGTAAAAACTGTACTTTTCTTTCTATGCATTTGCATTAGCAGTTAAGATGGGAAATGCCTATGCATCAAGGTTAATAATATATAAAGGTCTGAGGTTAAAATTGGGATATGATACTAAAATGAAACTTCACTTTATCTTCCCCACTGTTTTTAAGTTTGATTTTGTGACTAACAAATTGTTGCTTTTGGCAGAAAGGACATAGTGGAAGTGAGTATATCATGGAGAAAGAAATGTACGTATTTGGAACACTGACAGATGTAATCTATGCACATGTCTCAGGAGACAGAGACAAAAGTCTCACCTCGATTGGGTCGGCTAGGGAGATTTACAGTGTACCAATTTGACTGAGATTATATAGCTCGCTTTTGATTTAGTGGGTTAGTCTCCAACTCTCCTGGCCATCCCAAACTCCTCTGCTGCTTGGAAGGTTAACAGGTTGATGAAAAAACGTGCAGGGGAGGAAGATGAAAAGAGAGAGAGATTTAGGATGACAAATAATTCTCAGTAGCAGATGTAAGGGAAATGATCTTTGCAGGCAAAGAGAAAACAGATTTTATTTTGGAATTTCTATTATGTGAGGAGGGCAGTATGTTGTTTTTATGTGTTTTTGAATCTCCTTCCTCAGTGATATGCCAAAAGTCTGTGGTGTTATGGATTCATCTATTCTTTCTTTTGCCTACTGGTAGCTGGTAGGACCCCAGCACACCCCCACTTTGTTGTTTTTTTTTTTCCTCTTTGTCTTTTTTTACTGACCGGCAACGGGATCGCAACCCTTGGTGTCGCGCCCGTACCGGGGACCGGCAATGGGATCGCAACCCTCGGTGTTGCGCCCGCACCCTGCTCAGCCAGTGAGCGGGAACCGGTCTCCACATGGGATCCGAACCCTCGGCGGGAGCACCGCCACACTCCCAAGCGGCGCACTCTCCAGTGCGCCACCAGGCCGGCCAACACACCCCCACTTTGGAGACCTCTCATTTGTTTTGTTTTGTTTTCCTTTTTTTCGGTGGCTAGCCTGTACATGGATAGAACCCTGGACCTTGGTGTAATCAGCACTACTCTCTAACCACTGAAATAACTGTCCAGCTCAACCTCTCATTTGTATTCTTTAGGGCCAGCATCTCCACAGCTGGGAAGGTGTAAAATTCCAGACCCTTAGAATTGGAAAGGAAGTTGGAGCGGGAACCGGTCTGTATGTGGGATCCGAACCCTCGGCGGGAGCCCCGCCACACTCCCAAGCGGCGCACTCTCCAGTGCGCCACCAGGCCGGCCAACACACCCCCACTTTGGAGACCTCTCATTTGTTTTGTTTTGTTTTCCTTTTTTTCGGTGGCTAGCCTGTACATGGATAGAACCCTGGACCTTGGTGTAATCAGCACTACTCTCTAACCACTGAAATAACTGTCCAGCTCAACCTCTCATTTGTATTCTTTAGGGCCAGCATCTCCACAGCTGGGAAGGTGTAAAATTCCAGACCCTTAGAATTGGAAAGGAAGTTGGAATAACCTTATTGAGTTTTCTCTCATCTAAAAAAGGGGAAAGCCTATTTATAGGTCTTGGCCACCTGGAGAGTGTTACCTTATCCTTTGAAATGCATCAGACAGCTTCAAATTTCTCTGACTTTTAAGTAGGTTATGTAGTTGGCAGAGTCTCAAAAATAGCTAAAATTGGTGATAATAATGAATTTATTTCTTGCCAGTCTTCATAGGAGTTCAGAAACATTTGCAAGTATGACCTATGTCTATTACACCTCTGGTAGCCATTTCTAGAGTCTTGACTCCAGGTGTGTACTCCGACCAGAGAACTCTGATCCTTGAGTTATTTACTTCTTTAAGCCTGATGTCTGCAATTGGGTGGAGTTTTTCATTCTTTATATGGAAATCTTGCCTTGTTGAATATTTGAACCTACTAATTACCTTTTCACAAAGGTAGATGAAGGTGACAGGAAGAGCTGTATTCTTTGGGGTAGTTATTCCTCATGCTGAGTACAATAGAAACCTTTCATTTGTATCTGTGGCTTTGCCACTTGGCCAGGGTGAGGGTGGTGGTTGCCGTGTATCATTTAGGTGGGGCTGTGGTTGAATACTGTGCAATAAAATGGGGACAGTGCTCATGTTTGGGTGGGGTAACCACGTGATTTGGTTTTCTTTTGCTAGTTTCTCTTTCTAAATTTTCTCTTTACATTATTTTAAATGTTATAAAAGTATTATGATCAGAAATGTGAAGGACATATATGAAGGTACTTCAAAAAGTTCATGGAAAGATTTGTATGAGTATTATCTTTTAATTCTATTTTTCCACGAACTTTTTGAAATACCATCATATAAAGTAAATTATAGAAAATTACACAGCTTCAGATTTCTTCTACTTTTTTTTACCAGGTTAAGTAGCTTGAATAAGTAGAGAAACATACCCTAATATGGGATGGAGATGGCCCAATTGGAACGATCAGTGTGCCTACATTAATAGAATAGTTTTCTTCTGAGATTTGACAGCATGTTTGTAAAGTTTGCGTGGAAGAATAAATAAGCAAGAATTCTAAAATTTGTTTTAAAAAATGATGGGGACTAACTTTACCTAGATGGTAAAGTATCTTACAAAGTTATAATTATTAAGTCAGTGTAATACTAGCACAGAATTGGACACGAATCAATGATGTGAAGTCCCAGAACAGACCCTAGTGTATGTTATAATTAAACATATGTTAATGGAAATGTCATAAATTAGTGGGGGAAGATGAGACGATCAGACGGTTAGTCAGAATTTATTTTGGTGAGTTGTGTAAAGAATTAAATCGATCCCTCTCCCATGAATCAGAGTTAATATAAAAAGTGAAATTATTAAAAACATATGTGGGCTGACTGGTTAGCTCAGTTGATTAGAGCACGGTGTTCTAACACTAAGGTCAAGGGTTCAGATCCTTGTACCAGCCAGCTGCCAAAAAACAAAAACAAAAACACAACCATATGCACAAAACACCATAAGAAATGGAGCACTCAGAAGTGGTCCCAAGTCGGGCCGAGCCCATGGCGCACTCGGGAGAGTGCGGCACTGGGAGCGCAGTAGCGCTCCTGCCGCGGGTTTGGATCCTATATAGGGATGACCGGTGCGCTCACAGTGCTCACTGGCTGAGCGCGGTGCGGCCGGTCTCAAAAAGGACAAAAAAAAAAAAAGAAGTGGTCCCAAGTATATATATATATATGAGAAGGGGTTGTATGATGAAGATGGAACTTTAATCTAACATGGGAAAGATGGATTATTTAGTGTATTAGGTAAGAATCACTAACTAAAGAACCACTAACTATACCCACATAAATTCCAGATGGACCAGAGAGGTGAATGAAAAAATGACGCTGTGAAAGTACTAGAAGGAAACATAGATAAGTGTTTTCACAATCTCGGGGTGGGAAAAGTCTTTTTAAGTATGATGCAAAAAACAGAAACATTAAAGTAAGGACTTTAAATTTTTGACTACATTAATGAAAAATTTCTACTAAAAATAACAACAACAAAAACTGACCATATGTTAAAAACTTAAGTAGGGAAAAAAACAAAACAAAGCACACCAAAAGTTGTCAGGACAAAGATAGGACAGGGCATAGTAACTCTGTCCTATATATTGCAAACATGTCTACCAAATGAAGAGCTCTCGAGCCAACAAGGAAAAGAAATAGAAAATGAGCAAAGGATGTGCAGAGATTTGATATAAAATACGACAAAGATAGGACAGGGCATAGTAACTCTGTCCTATATATTGCAAACATGTCTACCAAATTAAGAGCTCTCGAGCCAACAAGGAAAAGAAATAGAAAATGAGCAAAGGATGTGCAGAGATTTGATATAAAATCCAGCACTAATAAATATAAAAAGATACTAACAAATGGGAATCAAAATATCAGTGAACTAAATGTTTGCTTGTCAGATTACTCATATTAATTATGGTTTGGGAAAACAGGCACTATTCACTACTGTTGGGTGTGTAAGTTATTTGGGGGTTTTTTTGGCAGCTGGCTGGTACAGGGATCAAACCCTGGACCTTGGTGTTAACAGCACCACGCTCTAACCAATTGAACTAACAGCCCAGCCCAGATTAGTGTAAATTTTGAAAGATTCTTTGACTATCACAAAATTATGAATGTACATGTAACCTCTGATTCAGCATTTCCATGCCTAGGAATTATTCTCACAGAACCAGTCATGCAATTGCACAAAGATTTAAGTATCAGGATGTTCATCACAGCATTGTTCATAACAGTGAAAAATTGAAACGTGTCCGTTAATGTAAACATATGTCTATTTGTGGATAAATAATATATATGTATAATCAGGAAAATATGTATTATGAGGACTTACAGGCCAAATACAAAGTTAAAGGGAACAGTCCACAAGACTTCACTTCTAATACCAATTGCAAGTTGGAGGTTTCCCAAAACCATTCTCAGGTTTGATAATTTGCTAGAAGAACGCATAGAACTTGCTGAAAACTGTTGTATTATTGGTTACAGTTTATTACAGGGAAAGGATTCAAATTAAAATCAGCTAAGAATAGAGTTTTTACTGGGGCTCAATCAATACTGTCCGTGTGGCTGACCTTTAGTCTCCAGCCCCTCCCAGAGGTCTGGCTAAGACCTTTAGTCATCAGTTCCTCTGGAGGTTGAAGCTGATACTGAGTTCTCCAAAGCCCCCATCCTAAATCACCTTGTTCAACCATCCCGTGGCCAAAGCCCCCAGGTAGACAAAGACACTTCTATCAGACAGAATGTGCCAGTGGCCTAGAATTCACCTCCCAATAGCTGAAGGATAATGTTAAATAAAAATTTTAGGGGGCCATTGGTTTAGACAAAGTTCCAGAACTAGACCCCAAAAAGACCAGACTCAAAATCAGAATGGATTCACCCCTGCTAATTTCCACGTCACCAAACCTAAACTTGTTTGTGGTCTGACTTTCCTAGCAATCAGGAGAGAGAGGTAATAGCCTACTTCCCAAACAGGCCAGTCTGGATCTTTAGTAGGCATGATAATGAAGTTCCCTCTGCTTTAATCCTTACACAAAAAGGATAGCATGAAGTGATCCAGTGTTAAATAATCAGTTATTTTTGTATTGTTCTGTCTCCCTGTCTCTACCTTACAAGGAAAGTAACTTTGACATGACCAGTCTGCTATTTGTTGTTTGTTTCTACTTTCTTCAGCTTTTTTTCTGTCTATAAAACCAACCTCCCCTGCTCAGCTCATTGGAACACTTATTATTTTTTATTCTACTTTATGGAATGATGTGTTGTTCAATTCTAGAGTCATAATAATCACAATAAAGCCAATTGAGATTTTTAAATTTGTTATTATTTTGTCCTTTGACAGTAAAGTGTCTTTACTACACTTTTTTTTGGCAGCTGGCCTGTACGGGGATCTGAACCCTTGACCTAGGTGTTTACTACACAGTATTATCACTAAAAGCTAAACAACAGTTATTTCTAGTCAGTGGAATTGCAGGTGACTTTGCCTTTGTTCTTTGTATTGTTTGAATTTTCTTTCAATGTGGGTATATAATTTTTCAAAAAAATCAGTAAGGCTAAAACAGCTAAAAAGAGATAAAAGTGAAAACTAAATCTCTGAATGTGGCAGGTGGGCAGGCAGGGAAGAAATAAAAGAAACAAAGACGAGTATGTGCCAGCCAGCTGCAAAAAAAGAAAAAAGAAAAAAAAGATCAGTGGATATGACTACACAAATATATAACCTACTTTTAAGGGCATACTATAAAAACAAGTAAAAGTCAGTAAAAAAACCTACAGGATACATTTGCAGAAACATCACAAAGGGTTAATATCACCAATATTATATTACAAATATAAAATAGCAAGAAAGAAAACAACTAAGATTTCAATAGATAGTGAAAAACTGAATAAATCTATTTCTAGTAATATGAGAGTACTTCAAAAAGGAAAGATTTGTATTATCTTTATGGGGCGGGGGCGGCGCTGGCTGACTGGTAAGAGGATCCAAACCCTTGACCTTGGTGTTATCAATACCCTGCTCTAGCCAACTGATCTAACCAGCCAGCCCTCTTTGAATTCTCTTTTCCCACAAACTTTTTGAAATACCCTCATATGCAATAGCCTATTTTCTGGTTTTGATATTGTACTACAGCTTTATAAGATGCCACCATTGGGGAAAGTTGGGTGAAGGGTACATGGGACTCTTTGTTCCATTTTTATGGCTTCCTGTGAGTCTGTAATTATTTCAAAATAAAAGGTTTAAAAAAAAAAAAGGATAAAGGGCATGAACAGACAGCTCATAAAATAAAGGGGACACATGGCTAATGCACAGATTTTTTTACTTATTAAATTTCATTAATAGGTGATGCAAAATTGAATTGAGACATCACCATTTTCTTGTTACAAGTCTGGTGCCATCCCCAGACCAGAGGAGTTGGAAACACCCTGGGGTCTAGATTCAAGTTTACTCTCCTGGCAAATAAACATATAAATGTGGCTTTAAATGGTGCCTTGCCCAGGGGTCCCTGCTCCTGCCTGAAAGTCCAGTTATGGCTAGACTCTGACAGGAAAATCCAGGCTTTCAAACTCCAGAAGTGCTCAAGAATCATCTAAAATTCAGGACCATGCCCCAAAGTGACCAGCAGTTATTCCTTATGGGGTCCAGGCCCTCTCGCCTGCTTGCCACCCTCTCTGCTCTCCTGCAGGATGGCTATTGTCTCTGTTTTGCAGAAGGCGGGCTCAGGCAGCTTATGTGACTTTTCAAGAAATGGAACCTCTCTACTTTCTTTGTTTGCTTAGCAGTGGTACAAGTATGGCTGTGTCTGTTCCCATGTAGAAGGCAAGGCCACAGGTCACTGGAGGTCACAGGCAGGGTGAAGAAGCCACTGTAGTAGCTGGGCAGATTTTGCCTGGTTCCCACTCCCCCAAGTTAATCTATTTTTGGTGGTCATGGAAATGATTATTCCCCACTTTGTCCACAGAATGGACAAACATAAGCCTCACGAACATGCTCGCACACAGGTGGGCAGATGCACACCTGTCCGCAGCAGCATACCCACACCCTTGAGTGCAGTGCCTCCTTTGTCCACAGAATGGACAAACATAAGCCTCACGAACATGCTCGCACACAGGTGGGCAGATACACACCTGTCCGCAGCAGCATACCCACACCCTTGAGTGCAGTGCCTTGGCTCCCCTCTCCCTGTCACCAGGACAGTCCTAGAGCCAGGACCTGTGGAGTCCCTGTGCCTGCCATGCTACCAAAGCCCTCAGAGCCTGCGTCTCCAACAGGACCTTCTGTGAATGTAAAAAAAAGTAAAGATGCAGGTGATCCATGAGGAGCATGTGTTCCATTTGCAGGAGAGATGCCAGCCCGAGCATGGGGGTGGGGCCTGAGAGCCTCTCTGCTGAGGCTGGTGGCCCATGAGTGGACCGCCTCCTGCCAGGCCACTAGCCGTGGCCACTCCCCACGTCCCAGCTTCTCAATGAACCTTTGTCTGTCTGCAGCCTGTTAGTTTTGGCTCCTAGCAATCTGGGATCAGGCCCAGATCCCAGGAAAAGCCAACAGAGACCGTTCTTTTGAAGGAAGAGGACGAGTGTCCTGGAGGAGAGACGAGACTGAGCATTGTTCTTGCACTCCCTCATGAAAGACAACCACTTAATAGCCATTATCCTCTATCTAGACCTGGTGCAGAACTGACTCATTCACAAGTTTATATTTGTGTAATTAGTTGCCTTTCCCAGTTAACTAGAAGCCCTGTATGGTCTTGGACTGTGCCTGGTCTTTTTTCCTTGTTTATTTTGAAAAACCAATACATTTCTGTGTTATATTTAAACAGTACAAAACAGTAAACAGTGATAACTCCTCACTGCACCCCTTACTCCAATTATCTCTCCAAAGGGAAATCACAGATCATGGTTACCTGTTCTTGTGTGTCCTTCCTGAGATTTGCTGGCTGTCTTTCCTCCTCCCTCCCTCCTTCCTTCTTGTGTGGCTGTATCTCTGTTAAAAACATAAATGATAGTCATGTCTTGCACTTCAGTTTTGTTTTTTTCACTTAACCATGCATATTGTAGATCTTGCTTATATATCAGCATGTATAAATATGTTATTTTTTAATCACCCTATAGTGTTCCACCGTGTGGTTATACCAGTTTTTTAACTGGTTGTCCTTGATGGATATCTAGGTAGTTTCCAGCCTCTTCCTGCCACAAACAGTGCTGCAGTTAAAATGTCCTTTTTATATCTTTGTCCCATGTGCAAGTGGGTCTATAGAATCAATTCCTAGAAGTGGAATTGTGAGTCGTGGGTCAAAGGGATGTGCATTTAAAATTTTGGTAGACTGTTGTCAGCTTGCCCTCCAACAGGCTTCTAGTTGCTTTCTCCTGTCATGTCTCCAGTGCCAGTTCAGTGATGAGACCTCTCTCCCCTGCCAGAGTTCTGAACTGATTGGGAAATAAAACAAAGGAGTTTGTTCGTAGCAGCACTATTAACAATATTGCAAGGTGGATACAACTCAAATGTTCACCAAGGGATGAAAGGATAAACAAAATGTGATCTGTCCCTACAGTGGAATATGAAGTTCAGAAACTGCTACAATGTGGATGAACCTTGAAAATATTATGCTAAGGGAAAGAAGCAAGACACAAAGGACCACATATTGTATGACTGCATTTATATGAATTGTCCAGAAGAGACAAATCCATAGAGACAGAAGCAGATTGGTGGTTGCCAGGGACTGTGGAGAGGAGGGAATGGAGAGTGACCGCTAATGGGTGCAGAGTTTCCTTTCTGGGAGATAAAGTTATGGAACTAGGTAGTAGTAATGGTTGCACTACATTGTGAATGTACTTAATGGTGCTGAACTGTATACTTTAAAATGTGTAAAATGGTCAATTTTATGATATGTGTATTTTACTGCAATTTTAAAAAGTCAGCCAAAATATTATGGTGGCCAAAATCCTGCCTTTATTGTTGACAAGCTGAGGATGTGGCTTGTAAGTGAACTCCAGACTGACTTTCTGCACCTGCCCCCTCTCCATGAGCAGAGCAGGGTGAATGTGGGCAGCTTGCTCCCAAGAGAAGGGGGGGGCCGGCCCCGTGGCTCACTCGGGAGAGTGCGGCGCTGGGAGCACTGAGGCCGCAGGTTCAGATCCTATATGGGGATGGCCGGTGCGCTCACTGGCTGAGCGTGGTGCGGACCACACCGTGCCGAGGGTTGCGATCCCCTTACCGGTCAAAAAAAAAAAAAAGAAGGGGAGGGGAAAGGCTTGGACCACCTGTGCCGTTCCTCCTCCCATATTCACTGGGGATGTAGCCCACTCTACCTCTCTGTGGGGGGCAGGGAGGAGGCAGGGCTAGGATATTTTGCTAATGGTTGTCCTTCCAGGAGACATCATGAATGGTGAAGAAATGTTGGCCCATAACAAACAAATAAGGTTGAATGAACAGATGAATGGACTCCATCACTGTCCTGAGACCTCTAGGTAGACCCCAGAGCCCTCTGCCTGCTTTCTTTTGGAGAAAGTGGCCTGACCAGGAGGTAGGAACTCATCCTATCTGGGACCAACAGAATCCCAAGTCCCTGACCCAGCCTTGCCTCACCTCACTTCTTGGCCCTCCCTGGCTCTTCTCAATTCTGGCTCAGTCTATGTGAGGCTTGCAGTTTAATTTCCTTCCATTCCACAGCAGTCTCTTGCCAGATGTCTGAAGAATTCATGGTTTGCTAGTTCCATCCAACCCAAGTTTTAGAGAGACCTTTGTTGAACTGTGAATTTCCTGTTTCATGTCAAGAACCTGCCTTCTAGGAAGAGTGGCCCTGGCAGGGTGGTGTGGAGATTTTTCTTCACGGAAAAATTTAGCACTCACTTAATAACTGTATTTCAAAGCACTTCCCATTTACCAGGCACTGCGCTGGCAACCCAAGATGAGTCAGACCTAGACCTTGGCCTTCCTGGAGAGTGGAAAGGAAGGGCTTAGGTGAGTGGGCAAGGACCATCGGGCATCGTGGTTCTGATGGAGAAGCCCGGAGAGGTACATGGGTACATAGCAGGGGCAGATTTGAGGGACCAAGGCTGGCATGTATTGGGTGGAGGCCAGTGGTCTCAGAAATTTCCTTAATGTGGTTCCGGTTGTGCTTTGAAGAAGAAATGCAGCATAATCCAGAGTCAGACTAAGAAGCATCCCAGTCAACAATGCCTGGAAATGAGTTAAGCTGGGGCAGTTTTGGGGGAGCAGAAGCCCCACCATAGATGCTTTCTGGGAGCTGCTGCTCTCTTACCTGCTGCAGGGACTTTTTAGAGTGGCTTTTCCCAGGACGTTTCATGGAAAACTAGACTCTGGGTACCTGTGGAGGAAGGGTCCCTGTGGATGTCTGCATAGCACACATCTCTCCTTCCTCTCCCTGAAGCTTGACAGTGCACGTTAGCCTCTTAGAGGCTCTGAGGAGCCCATCAGGGAAGAAACTTACAGAAACCCATCCAGCATTTCTTAACAGCTTGTTTAGGGCATCCTTTCCTCTTTGTAACACCTTGATATCATAGAACTGCATGTGTTGCTTCTTCAGACCGTGACTTGAAACTGCTGTGGCAGGTGGGGAGGTCAGTGGGTTTGGGTTTTGGTTTTGGACTTACTTCTTTGCATTTGTTGAGAGCCGCCTGTTGACTACTGAGATGTTACAGAAACCTGGGATGGGGGGTGGCAAAACATCAAGAAAGCAATGCAAATGGGGAGAGAGGGGAGAGGCACCCGCAAACTAAACCCTGTCAGATTTGGGTCTAGCCTTTAAGGTTTACTTTCTCTGCATCTCCCCACTTCCTTCATGTGTGTGATTGAAGCATTGGGATAATCTGACTTCTCTGAGAAGACGTGCTCTCGTGCCCACACCGGCCCTGTTTTCCTTATGTAACAGAGAGGCAAAGTGAGGTTTACGTTTAGCCCAGTGGTTAGATTTTTTTTTTTTTTTTTTTTTTTTTTTTTAAA
>NW_007727629.1:103667-124535 GCF_000696425.1 Galeopterus variegatus
TGGCCATCCCTATATGGGATCTGAACCTGTGGCCTTGGTGTTATCAGCACCGCACTCTCCCACGTGAGCCATGGGCCAGCCCAGTGGTTAGTTCTTAATAGGACATTGCAAGACCCCAAATGTTGTCCTCTCCCTAGCAGTCCTCACTTCCCAGCACACCCCTTGTTCTGCTTCGGTCCTCTGTAGCCATCTTTGCACATGAAAAATGCTCACTCAGGAATCCTAACTGAAGAAAGGCCACAGAGAGTGAATTCTTGGCTTCAGTATGAGGAAGGTGTGTCAGTTATATGTAAAGCGTTTTTGGTTGTTTTGTTTTTCCTTAAAAAAATAAAAAGATAGGGACGGTTTTGTTTTGTTTGCTGGTTGGTTGCTAGACGATCTTGGAGAGAAGGGGAAGGAGGTTGACTTTGTCCAGAGGTGGGAGCCAATATCCTCTGGCATATCCTCTGCCCTCCAGCTCTGTCTAGAGCCATCCCCACCTCTCCAGGCCCTGCCCACACTGGGGGCTTCTCACTGCCTTAACCAGGCCGTATCCTTGCTACCTGAGGCCACCACAGGCCATGCAGAAGGAACAGCATGGGCCTTCCCTCTTCTCCTTGGTTTGGCTGAACTTTCCTTATCCTCTAGGCCTTAGGTTCAATGTCACTTCCTCCAGAAAGTCCCTCCTGACTGCTCCAACTGGGTTGGCAGTGCCACCTGTGTGCTCCTGCAGCCCTCTGCCCTTCTTCATGCCACTCGGCACACAGGCAGCTTGTGTGCCCCATGAGCGCAGGGCCTCATCCGTCCTGTTCTCAGCTCTTAGCTCTTCACAATGCACAGTAGGTGCTCAGTGCTTGTCGGATGAGTAGATGCGAAGCACTGAAGAATCATGTGGGCCTGCAGCTATGTGGGATTCCAAGTGGCAAGCAGAGTGGGCACCTGGTATCACCTTCTTCCTCCTGTGGAGGAGGAGGAGCTAGGTGGCAATGTGGCAAACATAAAAGAAAGGGCTTTTCAAGTCAGGTATTAAAAATCAGGCCTTTTGGTAATAAATTTAGGTATCAAGATAGTTATTAATATTTTTTATGTTTGTTTTAGGATTTACCAGTTATGTATGTGTGTGTCTTAAGTGTGTGTGTGTGTGTCTATATGTCTATACAAATACACACACTCACTCCTTACTAAAACACTCTGGAGGAGGTGGTATTACTCTGATTTTAACCAAGAAACTGCTGTGCCAGAAAAGCTAAGTGCCTGCCAAAGTTGCACAGCTGGTATGTGATTATGCAACAGAGGCTCCGAAACCCCGCAGCTGCTGGCAGCTGCTGGCTGTTGAATGTAGGTGAAAGCTGATCAGTCTGCATGGAGGTGGGTTAGACCACTTCTTTCACCAATGCTTCTGGATTGGTCAGAGAAGGAAGGAAGGTGGTGTGTGACTGTTCTAGGACCCTTGTCCCTTTGGGTGGAGGCTGCTGCTGTCTGTGTGTCCCTCATATGCTAAGAGGATGTGTTGAGACATTTTCTCTGTGAATGTCCAAAGCCTGGGCTCCTTGCTTGGTTGGGTGGAGAGAGGCATGAGGTTTTGTCAGAAACCTGGCTATGAAGCCAGGGCTTTTGTTTTACAGACCAAGTTTTCAGGCTCACATTATGTTTTGTGCATGGGTCCTTCCTTTAAAAGACTCCAGCTGTTGTGACTTTTGGCACATCTTTGCTTGTCACATAACCTTTCTGAGTGGGTATGGAGAAGGGGCAGGACTGTGGCCTGCAATCAGATAGAGCCTCCAAAGCCCCATTTGATAAGGACCAAAAATAGCGCCTTGCCCATCTTAAGCCATCTGAAAAAGGGAAGCGACATGCCAGCTGCCCAGAGTGGCTCCTGGCATAGCACTTGGACACTGAGCTGTCTGAGAAGGCTGTGCCACTAGGGAGCTTTCCTTGCTTGCTGTTAGCTTGGTTTGCAAGTGCTCTCAACTTATTCCGTGACGAATTATTAAATGAGCCCTTCTTATGTGCCCAGGTTTCTAAAGGGCCCACCCTAGAGAAGCTACAGTCTCATGGAGGAGGTGTATGTGTTTGTGTGTGCTGTCCCAGTGGTTGGGTAGAGCTGAGGGGACCCCGAGGATTGGCAGCAGCCTTGGAGAGGCCAGTGCCAGCTTAGGAGATGGGGTTGGAGCAGCATCTTGAAGGATGAGTAGGTGGCTAGGGTGGGGGAATTCCCACAGGAGTGAGGACCACATGTCAGAGGCTCGGAGGCAGGAGGAGCCCCACAGGGGCTGGGACTAGTGGGAGGTTTGTGTGCCTGGATTGTAAGTGTCTCGTGGGGACTCATGGCAAAGAGGTGGGCCGTAACCAGGTGAAAGAAGCTTGGTTTTCATTCAGTGGGCAAAGGATTTCTTTTTAATTATTAATTATGGAAAAATGTAAATGTATGCAAAAATTGAAGAGTATAGTGAACCCGTTGTACTATCACATGCTCCAGTAGTTATAATCTTTGGCCAGCTCTCTTTCCTCCATCAACACTCCCTGCCCCCACCCCCTCCCTACTGCATCTTGTTCTGAAGAAGTCCCAAAGTGACTCGTATGTTTTTTGTCAAGCCTAGCCTGTGGATGGTAATGGATCAGTCAAGAGTTTTGGGGCCTGGGATGATTGGGCAGCACTTTTAAATTTCACTTCATTTTCAGAGGAACCGCTGAGTCTCCTTGCTTTGCCTTGCCTTTCAGTGGGAAGTTGGTATCTCCAAAGTGGAAGAATTTCAAGGGCCTGAAGCTCCAGTGGAGAGATAAGATCCGGCTCAATAACGCCATCTGGCGGGCGTGGTACATGCAGTGTAAGTGGGAGCCTGGGACAGGAGGGGACTGCAGGGCCCCAGGCCTAGTGGGGGTCAGAGTTTGCCACCTGGAGGCCCAAGCACTTGGGGGCACAGAGCCTGCTCTTGGACCATCGTGTTTCAAACAGAAGTTTCTGGAGCAGTCTGCGGAGATAGGAAAACCAAGCCAAGTCCTAAGAAACTAGACACTTACCAACCATTAGGCACAGTAGGCCCCAAAATGGTCTCCATCACAAAGCTGCCCATAGTCTAGAAGAGATAGTTGCTTACGATATCATGTGCTCAGTATCATCTAAATTCTTGGGCCTAGTGTTGGAAAGGCAGAGGAGGAGAGATTAGGTCTTTTCAGGGTATTTGGGAAGGGTGTAGCAGAGAGGTGACATTTAAGAATTAGGGAACAGTCCCATTTTCAGCAGGTCTGAGAAGATGCAGGCACAGGCCTTATCCTCCTGTCTCCAGGAGTTTGGGTGCCAGTGCACAGGGTGACTTCTTCAGGAGAAAAGCAGGCCAGAGCATGCTGCGTTAGGCTGGCCTTTCTCTGGAGAAGCCAGACTCCTTTCTTGCTCATGAATTATTATTTTTTTTTTTTTTCAAAGATGACCGGTAAGGGGATCTTAATCCTTGACTTGGTGTTGTCAGCACCACGCTCTCCGAAGAGAGCCAACCGGCCGTCTCTACATAGGGATCCGAACCTGTGGCCGTGGTGTTATCAGCACCACACTCTGCTGAGTGAGCCACAGGCCGGCCCTTGCTCATGCATTATTATTTTTTTTTTTTTTTCAAAGATGACCGGTAAGGGGATCTTAATCCTTGACTTGGTGTTGTCAGCACCACGCTCTCCCAAGAGAGCCAACCGGCCGTCTTCAAAGATGACCGGTAAGGGGATCTTAATCCTTGACTTGGTGTTGTCAGCACCACGCTCTCCGAAGAGAGCCAACCGGCCGTCCCTATATAGGAATCCGAACCTACATAGGGATCCGAACCTGTGGCCTTGGTGTTATCAGCACCACACTCTGCTGAGTGAGCCACAGGCCGGCCCTTGCTCATGCATTATTGACAGCTTCTTTTTCTTCATCCTGAACTCATTCATTTCCCCGAAATCTCCAGTTTTCCAGGAGAAGAAGGAAAGAATACCTGGGGAAGTTCCACCCTGAGCATGGGGTGTGGAAAGACGGGGCAGGGCTCCTTCAGGGGTCTTGGTTACAGTGATGATGTCTTGCCCTCTCTCTGCACAGATTTGGAGAAGCGCAAGAATCCTGTGTGCCACTTTGTCACTCCACTAGATGGCTCTGTTGAAGTGGATGAGCATCGCCGACCAGAGGTACTTGGCCAGTGATCGAGGGCAGCTAAGAAAGGAAAAGTGCCCTCATTTCAAGAGGAACGGCTCCCCAAGGGCTGAATTCTGCAGGGGAGACTGCAGGGAAGAATGCTGGGCCTGCACTGTCCTGTCAGTTAGTGTGACCTTGAGAAGGAAGAGGACGTGGAGGGGCAGGTGGCCTCTAGCACCCCCAGGCTTTGGAGGTTCTCCCCTTCTCAAACAGGTTGACCCAAGGACTAAGGAATTCTCCAATTGAGACTTATCCTCTACTTTCATTTAAAATTGATGTTTCTTCTGGGAGTCACCAGGGGGGAATTCTGGCTCCTCATAAGTCAGAGACATCTTTAACAATTAAAAAGGGTCCTCAAGATCTTCATATACTGAGATGGAAAGAGGCTGAAGAAAGAGTAAATGAAAAAAAGCCAGTTGCACAGCAGTATTTTTAGTATCTCTATGTTAATTTTAAAAGCGTGTATCCATGCAATTATACATGCATAGGAAATGTCTGAAAAGACATACAGAAACGGTCCTCTCTGGGGAGGGGGTTGGAATGGGTACCAGGCAAGGAGGGGAGACTTTTTCACTTTAGACTCTTCTGCGTTGTTTTAATTTTGCCCATGCATATCTTACTGTTACAACAAAAGGGGGAGAAATTAGGAAGTAACCTAACGACTGTTTTGGAACAGCCGGACATGGTCTGGTATTAGACAGTATCAAGGAGTATCATTTTGTTAGGTATGATAATAATATTGTAATCCTTTAAAAAAAAAGTCTTCACTGTGCAAGACACTCTGAAGCGTTTGTGGTGGAATGATATGGGACTTAAGAGCTGAAAGTGAAGGGGCCTGTCTGTGGCAGGAGTGGGTTCCTTGTCCCTAGAGCTCTCCGAGGCCATCATGGAAGGTGTTTCTGCCTGGCACAGTAGGAGGTTGAATGAGATGCTCCTGGAGGTCACTTTCCACCTGAAACTTTCTGTGATTGGCTGTTTGTTTTTACTAGCTACTGGGAAAGGGCATTTGTGAACTGCCCATGAGCTTCTGGAGGGTTCAGGAGGGGATGGCTCTCTCTTTCTTCCTCGCCCAAGCATTCTGCTCTGCCTTTGTGCTCCAGTGCAGAGCTCAGGACCCATGTCCCAAAGCTCCCTTTGGATAGCTTAGGTCTCGATGTGAAAATGCACTTTTAGCTAGAGGGCCAGTTGTAGCACAGAAGAGATGGGACTTTATGAGTAAAGTTGTAGCCACGTGACAGTTTTCTGAGCTGGATTGCCTGAGGCCTGTGCTTCTAATGTTGGGTACTTCTTCGTACATGGGTTGAGTTTTGCTAATCAACCAAGACACCTCTTTTCATTCTGGACTGTGTCTCTGTTCCAGGCCATCACCACAGAAGGGAAGTACTGGAAAAGCCGCATTGAGATTGTGATCAGGGAGTATCACAAGTGGAGGACCTACTTCAAGAAAAGGGTATCTGCCCGGGGCTCCTTCCAGCATGTGCTCAGGAAGCCCCCTTAGGGGAGGGAAGGAACAGAGCCCCTTGGCGACACTGGCCCGAGCCTGTGGGCTCCTCCCTCGGCTGCCCCGTGTGGGTGTGGAACATCAGGTGGTCTAGCCCAGCACAAGCCATGGCCTGCTTGGTCCTACCGTCTTTGCTGTCAGTTTCCCCACTGTGAACGGAGCTGTTTATTCCACAAACACTGGGTAGGAATCTGGTTTGTGCTGGCATCAACCTTGGGATGGCAGGAAGCAGGATCCCTCTCCCTACCTGCCTCCCAGAGAGAAGAGGCCTAGATGCTTGCAGAGAGTACACCAGGGCTCTTGGTGACCACTTCATCCCACTCCCTTTGCTCACAGCTACAGCAGCACAAGGATGAGGACCTTTCCAGCCTGGCCCAGGTGAGTGAGCTCAGGAGCCATGCGCCCCACAGGAGCTCTGTGTTGAGGAGGAGCAGCAGTGCCATGGTGGGACATGGGCCTCCCTGAGGCTGGGTAGGGGCCAGCTCCCCCCTCCCGTAGAGGTCCTAGGAAAGCTAAGGCAACAGTCCAGCTCTCTGAGTGTATGTCTCTCCCTTCATCTCCATAGAGCAGGCTTGTACGGTATTTCCCCAGCACGACGGGGCTAGGAAATTCTGAGTTCCAGTTGCCCTTTGATTCTTCCTTCCCCCTCTGTTGGTGGTAGGATGATGACATGCTTTATTGGCACAAACGTGGGGATGGATGGAAGACCCCAGTCCCCATGGAGGAGGACCCACTGCTGGACACAGACATGCTCATGTCAGAATTCAGCGACACCCTCTTCTCCACACTTTCTTCACACCAGCCAGTGGCCTGGCCCAACCCACGGGAAATCGGTAACCCAAACCTTGGGCTTTGGACTTTGAATGCCCAGCTGGCTTCCTTCTCTGCCAGGCCCTTTCTGGGCCAGGGTTTGCTTCAGGGCCATCTCTGAGCTGCTGCATGTCACTTGTTTAGGGTGGGCAGTAAGGAGGAGAAGAATTAGCCAATGACATTTGACATCTGAGGGCCACATGCTCTGAGTTGGGTGGGGACTGCAAGTTGGGCCTTCCAGGGGCAGCCATCGTTCCATGGCACCACTCTGAGAAAACAGTAGCAGGGGTCTGGCCTGAAGCAATTTCACGTTTCTGATACTGTTCCCTTAGCAGGACCATGTGTAGTGCCCAGGCCTAGGTGACAGGGCCATGTAATTCACCCTAAAGAAAATCAGAAGGACTCCTGGGCATGACCTCTCACCTGGCAACATTCAGTCTTCCAGTTAACTAACCCCTCAGGGAAGAGCCCACAGATTAAAAATTAGAACCCTTGAGTTGGCAGGGGGAGGGTCAGAATCTCTGCTGAGCTGTTCACAGCTTCCTGGGGATGTCCATTCCCTGATAATCAATTTACCTTTCTTGTGAAAACTCACTCTTTCCTGCCTTCTGAGGGTGGAGAATGGCCATGAACCTACAAGAAAGCAGACATCTCATCTAGCTGCGTATAGTTCTCCTTGGAAGAATCTAGAATGTGAGCAGGGCCAGGAAGAGCTGTTCCAGGCCTTTTATATATGTTTATGCAACATTGAGAAGGCAAAACGATTCCTTTCTCTCTCTCTCTTTTCTGATTCTTGCAGCACATCTGGGAAATGCAGACATGATCCAGCCAGGGCTAATTCCTTTGCAGCCCAACCTGGACTTCATGGATACTTTTGAACCTTTTCAGGGTGAGGACTGGAGGTGGAGGTAGCAGGGCCACCTGGATCTCCCTTTACCCAGCAGAGAGCAGATGTTGCTTTCCTTTCAAAAAGAGAACTATTAGAATAGGCAAGGGGGGGTGTGTCTTAGAATTTTTCAAATCCTAAACATTTTTTTGTAGTAACTGCAGCGTCTGAAAAGTTTTTCTGGGACATTGTTCTCTTGCTAAGGAAATTGGCATTCTCAGAAGGCTTTCTTGCCTACTAGGAGCCTCAGGTCTGGCTGTGACTGTAAGCAGTTCTGCCTCTGAGCAGCAGAGGGTGCTGATGACACAGCTACCTCCCAGCAAAGGTTGCTGCAGTTAGATCATGTCCTTGAGCTCCTGCCCTTTTAAGAACAATGGAAACGCCATGCCAGGAGCGTTTCAGAGCCCAGACTAGGTGCCACCATGTGTGGTTCCAATCAGAGAGCCTCTTTCTATGGTAAAAGCTGGCTTGAGAGGGGATGCCCTCTGGCTGTGTCATCCCTCTAGGTAAGGTTGAGTTCAGTCCTGGATTTGTTTGGATCATAATTCTAGAAGCGATGGGCATGTGGAGCTCAAAAGACTCCTGGTGTTGTTTTTCAGACCTCTTCTCTTCCAGCCGCTCCATTTTTGGCTCCATGATGCCTCCACCTGCCTCAGCCTCTACACCAGATCCCAACAGCCCACCTGCTCAGGTAGAGGAAGCTGGGAGGATGGCAGGGGGTGGCAGGCACAGGGCTGGTCATCAGAACTTTGCAGTCAGAGCCAGGCTAATGATATAGCCATGCAGTCATAAGCAAAGTGCTAGGCATTGCTGTATCTAGTGCTGAACACCAGTGTAATATATAAAGAACTTATCCCAGCCCTCCTTGAAAATGTCCTTAAATATCCAGGATGTGGGGGCTGTGTCAGTAAATGTATGCTCCTGCCTAAAGCTCCAGGTAACCTATGGACAGCCAGCTCTGTTCTGACCAGTTAAGACATGATTAGTTAGAGAAGAAAAATATGGGTCACTAAAAAATTAGTTCTGTATATTTCTTTTACTCTTTACTTAGCAATCAACAAAAGCTGGTTACCATTACCAGGTGCTAGGGTCACAAAGCTGAACTCTGATGGGGCTCTCAGACTGGTGCCCATATCCACCTAGACACTAGTAACCTGGCACCATTGTCTTCCATCTGTCTCTGGGAAAAATTTCTCCTGTAGAGACCGAGATCTGAACAATTGATTACTCATAGCTTTTAGGAAGAGGTGGCCTGATCAGGCAGTTGATACACGAAACTGTCCTGGGGGAAACCCTGAGCAGCTGCAATCCAGGCTGCCTCTGCTCTGTAATGGGAGAGGGCAGAGGCTTCAGGGAGACCCTTGCTGGACTCTGGAAACAAGATATTCCCAGGCTGCTGTCCAACTGTGTGGAGGTGGTGGCTTTCTCTGAGCTCTGTGTTACCATTTAGTTCCTAATGGAAACAGTACCCCTGCAGAAACCCAGGGAAACACAATCCATTTCCCCAGATCCTCATAATGGGCACGGGAGGCATCACTTTGTCCCTGTGTCCCAGTGCTCAGCATACGTAGCTGGACCGTGGTATGCAATGCTACAAAGTGATAGTGAATTGTCTGATGCCAGTATTGTCTCCTCACTTCTCTCTCTTCCTTTCTCAGGGGAGCATCCTGCCAGCCTCTGCTCTCCCCACTGTGAGCCTTCCTGACAGCCTCATTGCACCTCCTGCAGCTCCCTCCCTGGATCCTGTGGATGGGCAGGACTGCAAACATGCACCCCCGACTGGGGACCCCTTTATCCAACCCACAGACTTCGGTCCCTCTGAGCCACCACTGAGTGTCCCGCAGCCCTTCCTGCCCGTCTTCCCCATGCCCCTGCTCTCTCCCAGTCCTGCCCTGGCGCCCATCTCACCTACATTGGTCCCTCCTCCTGCAACTTCCTTGAACCCCCCAGCCCCACCTGCCTTCCTGCAGCCACAGAAGTTTGCTGGAGTCACCAAATCGTCCTCTGTCATCACCCACACAGCCTCCGCCACTCTTACTCATGACGCCTCTGCCACCACCTTCAGCCAGAGCCAGGGCCTTGTGATCACAGCCCATCACCCCGCCCCATCTGTGTCCCCCTGTGGCTTGGCCATGTCTCCTGTCACTCAGCCACCAGCTGTTGGGCCTCCCCAACCTCGTTTAACTTTTGTGCACCCCAAACCTGTATCCTTGACTGTGGGGAGGCCCAAGCAGCCCCCCAAAATAGTGCCTGCTCCAAAACCAGAACCTGTGTCCTTGGTGTTGAAGAATGCCTGCATTGCCCCTGGTGAGTCAGGTGGAGGCAGGCCAGTGTGTGGTGCCCCCAGGGAGGGTGGTTCCCTATCCCAAAAGACTTTCAGCTGGTCACACACCCACACCCTCCCTTTCATTTAAATGAGACAAAAGTGTCATGAAATAATATGTATGTGATCTATTTTCTGTTTCATATCCTTTTCAAAAGTTAGTCTCATAGTTTGAAAATATGTAGTCCTGGTCATCTCTTTCTTGGGTCTTTAATATGTCCTCTTCATGGAGAAACCACACAAAAAGTTTTAGGTGTCTTGTCTCTCTGTACCCTTTGGTAAGGAACAGGACTTGTCACTGGCCGAGAGGGGTAGTGTGCTGCTTCCAGGGAGCCCTACTCTCTGTAGCTGGTGGACCTTGCTCAGCAGTGGCCACACCCTTGGCGGGGCAGGACCAGGCCCACAGCCGGGCTTCACCCTCACCTTCTCCCTGTCCTCGCAGCTGCCTTTCCCGGCCAGCCACAGGCAGTGATTATGACATCAGGCCCTTTGAAGAGAGAAGGGATGTTGGCCTCCACCGTGTCCCAGTCCAACGTGGTCATCGCACCTGCTGCCATTAGGGTGAGGAGGACCTGGGACAGACCCCCCAGTGTCCTTGTTGCCCCAGTGCAGCCTGTGCTTGTGTGGCACTCAGTATAACTGGCCTCCTGTTCTGCTGTGCATCAGTAGTCAGATGTCCCCTCTCTCCCATGTTGCTGCAGGCTCCTGGAGTCACAGAGTTCCACAGTGGTATCCTGGTGACAGACCTTGGCCATGGCACGAGCAGCCAGCCCTCCCCGGTCTCCCGGCTCTTCTCTCCAAGTGCAATGCAAGACTCCCTGGTGAAGAGCGAGCAGGTCCCACTACATGGGGGCAGTCCCCAGGCCCCTGCCACAGGGTCCAGTAAGTGTTCACTTGGGTCAGAACGGTCGGGACTTCATGAGGGAAATGGGCGGCCCACCTGGATTGGGGAGGCCACCCCTGGGGCACAGGGAACCCATCTAGCTGCTCAGAAAGGCCTGGCTCGGAGCTGCCAGTTTCCATCAAGAAAAGGGATGAAGAGTCCTTGTCAGTGGTTCCAGAAACCATTAACTGGGGGTTGTCTCAGCATCAGCGTGGTCATCCCTTACAGCTTCAAACGAGATTGGGGAGGCCACCCCTGGGGCACAGGGAACCCATCTAGCTGCTCAGAAAGGCCTGGCTCAGAGCTGCCAGTTCCCATCAAGAAAAGGGATGAAGAATCCTTGTCAGTGGTTCCAGAAACCATTAACTGGGGGTTGTCTCAGCATCAGCGTGGTCATCCCTTACAGCTTCAAACGGTGCAACTTGTGAATCCATCTCCACATCCTGAGCCTTACACTGGACTGTTTTGCCCAGTGATATGTGGCGAGCCCACAGGCCAGGGATAAATGATTTGCCTAAGACTGTGCCACTGGTAGCAGAGGTGGAGGGAGAACCCAGTCTCCTTCCTTTCAGATGCCACGCCAGGAGGGGAAATGGAAACGTCCTCTTCTGAAATAAAACCATGGCATGGCTGCTCCTGGAACTCAGTGCAGACAGTTACCCACCTCCTGCCTCAGGAAGACGTGGATGAGGAAGGGTCTCTAACTTAGAAGAACCAGACAGTAAAGGAACTTGTCCAAGGGCAGGTTTCCAAGAATAAGGCCCCTTCAGTCTGGAAGGACTCAGAAGAGTTATGTGTCAGGTCCCTAGAATAATCTAGGGAAAGGTCAGGGTCAACATTGCCTTGTCCATGGGCTCTCAGAACATGCCACTTAGAGCTATGCTGTGAAGTTTGACAGAGTAGCTTGGGGAAGAATAATCCAGTGGAGAGTAAGTGAACTTGGGGCATTTGTTATAGTTAAGGAGGCCAGGCCTGAGGAGGTTTGAAAGGGTCTGCCCAGAAAGGATTTCCTAAAGAGACACCCGTGCTGGAACATGGGACCCTGGAGGTCACAGGGCTGTTCCATCAGGTTCTTGGTAGCTTAGAAGGTGGTTTTGTTTTTTGGCGGGGAGTAGGTAAGATAAAAGTAAATGAAGACATCTGTGTGCAGTTTAAAGAACAAAAATAAAACAGATGCCTGTGTGCTGAACACACAAGGTAAGAGCTAGTGCCTACAAACCCTGCAGGAACCCCTGACGACTTGAGGTGGCTGTTTAGGGAGCTTGGCTCAGCAGTCGGGCCTCCCCTCTGAACTCCACCCCTTCCCCCAAGACCTGGGACTGGGCAGAGCTTCTTGGGCCCAGCAGGGCACCCCTTTGGGATGTTGGTGAGGAGTTCTCTAGTTTATGCTCTGGGGCAGCTATGGGAGGTTAAAGGTGGGCTTGTGAGTCTTGAGACTTGCTGGGCTCTCTTTGTGATGACTGCTGTGGGGTGGAGTGGGATGGCTGTGCTTGCTTCTTACTTGCTGATTCCCTTTCTCAGGCTCTGTCCCTAAGTCTCTGTTCTTCTCAGGTCGAGACTGCCCGAACTCAGGGCAGGCCTCTCCGTGTGCGTCAGAACAAAGCCCCAGTCCTCAGTCTCCCCAGAACAACTCAGGGAAATCTGCAGACCCCAAAACTGTGGCTGCATTAAAGGTATCACATGCCTCTCGGGTCTTGATTCCCTTGGAAGGACTGGAGGAGAGAGGGAGAAGAGCATCAGGAGCCCTGGGGACAGCAGCATCCATTGGAAAGGAGAACTACCTGGGCTGGTATCACACAGTCTGGGGTAGCATCAGAAGCCTTGGCATTTGCTGCTTTAATCTTGACATTAAACTGGCTCCTCCATAGTCCCTTCCCACTAACCAGCCCCATGGTGACAGTGGGCCTGTTGCAGGTCTCCACGTGGGCTCAGGATGCAGGAGCTGACACGGAGTCCTCGTAGAGTGGTGGGCAAGTGGTGCTGGCTGCCCAGCAGTGGTGGGAGGGAAGCAGCAGCTCGAAGTCCTGGGTCACTGGCAGAGAGGCTTGAGGCTAGCTAGGAAGTGCCAGGTCAAATAGCTGTTCCCAGCCTCTGCTATGCCCCATTCTCTGGTGATGTTTTCTAGTATTCCCTTCCCTGTCCCCCTCCTGGCTCGTCATTGGGTCCTTTTAGCTCTTTGTTGTCCCCTCCTCCCACATAGCTCCCTAGCCCTGGCCAGGCTCCTAATCTGTTCCCAGCCAATCAGCATCAGATTGGGAGTTGAGGAGGGACGAGGTGATATGGCCCTACAGCATGCCTTGTGTCTCAGTGGCTGGTCGGTTCCCCAACAGAACCGACAGATGAAGCACATTTCAGCTGAACAGAAAAGGCGCTTCAACATCAAAATGGGCTTTGACACCCTGAACAGTTTGATCTGCAATAATTCCAAGCTGGTGAGTTGCTGGCGCACTGGGCGGCCAAGGGAGCTGACGGGACGCCCTTCCGCATCACCCCTGAGCAACCGCCCCTTCCGCAGACCAGCCACGCCATCACGCTGCAGAAGACGGTGGAGTACATCACCAAGCTGCAGCAGGAGCGGGGCCAGATGCAGGAGGAGGCCCGGCGGCTGCGTGAGGAGATTGAGGAGCTCAACGCCACCATCCTGTGAGGCTCCAGCGGATGGGCGGGCGCTCCTCCTCCTCCTTGGGCAGCTGCAGTCACAGGCAGCGCAGTCACAGGCGTCGGGCCTCTGGCCATGCCGCCTATAGATGCCCCTTCGTTGCAGCAGTTTCACTTTTTGTCACCCTCGTCCCGCCTCAGACCTTCCTTTTGTGCCTGGCTGTGGCCCTGCCTGGGGGGCACGCAGGGTCCTCATTTGCTGCTCTGCTCCCTGTTGTTGTAGCTCCTGCCAGCAGCTGCTCCCTGCCACAGGAGTCCCTGTCACCCGGCGCCAGTTTGATCACATGAGAGACATGTTTGACGAATACGTGAAAAACAGGACCCTGCAGAATTGGAAGTTCTGGATTGTATCTTTACATGTTCTTTGCTCTTCCCACCCCTGACCACTGCACTGGAATGACAGATGGTGACACTCTATGCCTTTAGAAAGACTCTCTTTAAATGCTTGTCATTGAGTTCTTCATGACAGGCCATACTAACTTCTGTCTCAGAGGAGGAGGAGGGTCTGACCCAGCCCGCGGTGTGGGTGGGGCTGTCATTGGCCACCCCATCCGGAGTTGGCTTCAGGGGGCTTTGCAGGACAGCCTGGGGGGCCACCAGGATGGGCTTTGCTCTCTAGTTCTAACTTCTGTCTCAGAGGAGGAGGAGGGTCTGACCCAGCCCGCGGTGTGGGTGGGGCTGTCGTTGGCCACCCCATCCGGAGTTGGCTTTGCAGGACAGCCTGGGGGGCCACCAGGACAGGCTTTGCTCTCTAGTCCTTGGTAAAGAAAGGCAGTGCTGGAGCCCCTTGGAAGAGCAGCAGCAGGGACAAGGGGACTCGGGCCTTGGGAGACAGGGAGGGTGAGCCCAGCCCGGCCCCGCCCCACCATGGCAGACGGAAACCAGGGTTCACAGAACTACTAAGAGGCAGGGTTTGGATTTGAAACCAGTTCCCTCAGACTCTTCCCTGCATTTCACTGGTAGCATCTAGAATGAGTCAGAACCTCTTTTGCACATTCCTCTTCATCAAGCTGAGGTGGGGGCTGGGGCATGATCCTGGATCAAAATCAAGAGAAACTGCACTTGATGCCCTCACCAAGCATGCTTCCTGAGGTGGCTTGGGAGACTGAAGAGGCTGTGACAAAGAGCTGGCACATTTGTTTAACACACAAGACAGGCATCATCTCCAGACAGACAGCCTCCACCTTCCCATCTGCCCTGTGCCTCCGACATTCTTGCCAATATACATAAAACCCATTGTGTTCCCGTCACTGTATTGGGACCTGGACCTGTTCCAGACTGAAGAAGCTTTTGTGTCCCTGCCTCCTGCCTGCTCAGTGGTCAGTTGCAGTCAGATTGAAACGTTTAGTCTCCCTCTCTTCCCTCTTGCCCTCCCCCTGTTATCAGTTCTCTGGGTAGATACTCTGGTCCAGGGGAAATCAATCAGCAAACTGGGCTCGTGGCTGGGCTTTGCTTCCCACCCTCCGAGGTGGTCCTGGCCTCCTCCATGCTTGCCTTTTCTTTAACCTCAGCGCCTGCAGTTCAGCATCATCATCAAGCCACTATTTGAGTCATTCAAGGGGATGGTGTCCACCAGCAGCCTGGAGGAGCTGCACCGGACAGCACTGTCCTGGCTGGACCAGCACTGCTCCCTGCCCATCCTCAGGCCAAGTGAGTGGGGCAGCGCCAGGGCTTCATGCTGCTCCTGGAGAGAGGAAAGCCCTTAGCTGGCGGTGGTGCTTAGGAAAGTCCAGGTTCCGCTGCCAGCAGCCAGGCCAGCAGTCCCGGGGCATGAGAACGATGCTGCACAAGAGACCCTGAGCCTGAGGTGCCCCTGCAGGGCTGGGCGTGAGTCTCTGAGCGCCTCACCATCAGCGGGGCTTTCAGTTTAACCAAATCCAGCTTACATTTATTGAGCACCTACTATTTTCCGGGCCCTGTATCATGTGTTCTTATTTGTATTTTCTTATTCTTACAGCAGATAAAAAGCTATTCCCATAAATCAAGGTTATGGAAGCTTAATATTAAAGCAGGTGGGGCAAACCCTGTGGCAGCAGGGATAGCCTAGAATCCTCCCCCTGTTTGTGACTCCTGCTAGGACTTCAAGCGTTACCTTGAAAGCAGAGGTGTGAGCATTCGGGCTCAGCACAGGGCCTCCCTGAGCTCTGTGGCTGTCACTCTTTGGTGCCTGAGAATCACCATGGGGGGTGTGTGTGTGAAGCCTCGTACACTGGGCCGTGGTCTGTGTCCCCAGGCTGACTACCCCCTCTGTCTTCCAGTGGTGCTGAACACCCTCCGGCAGCTGAGCACTACCACCTCCATTCTGACAGACCCATCCCAGCTGCCAGAGCAGGCATCAGCGGCTGTCACCAGAATTGGCAAGAGACTGGGAGAGTCTTAGCTGCTTAGCTGGAATATGGCTGCATGAGGTGCCATGGAGCTCCTGCCCGTGGAGAGGAGGCTGCATCCCAGCCCTTCCTGATGGGGCCTCCCTCCACTCTGCTGGCCCTTGGCTGGTCAGGATGCCACACTCAGGTCTGAAGCAGGTTTGGGGCCTGCCGACAGCAATAGCCCATCTTTGGGAACCCCTTGCTGTGAACTCTCTGACTCAGCAACCTCAGTCACCACCTCCCATGCCCTCAGGGCAGCCCAGACAAAAGGAAAGGCTGGCCATTGGAGTCCTGTCCTGCTGGTGGCCTGTGTTCCCAGGCGCCAGTGTGTGGAGTGGATTGGACAAAGGAGATAAAGCTGCTCCTGCTGTTAGGAAGCCTCAAGGTCCCTATGAAGTTCCTGTCCTGAGATGCACAGACTTGTCTCTGCTGTCACATCCCTGTCCACTTGTGCTCCTCTGGCTGACCCCACGCTGCTCACTGTTCTGCCCCTGGGGCAGGTGAAGGCATCTTCTTTCTCCTCCAACTCTGACAGTGCCTGGCCCTTGTAGATGGATCTGGACTTCTGTTCAGGTTCACACACGGTGGGCTGCTGGGGGAAGTGCCTTCCTCAGAGACCCCCAGAACACACGTGTACAAAAAACAGTGGGTGTGGACACACATGGGACGAGAACGGGAGCACAGACCACGCACACTCTTCAGCTTGGAAGCCCTCCTGGACAGTGGCTCCTCTGTCATGTTTTAGTTCCACCTGGCATCACAGCATCCACAGTGAGACTGATCAAGACTCCCATGGTAGGGACTCAGCGTCACCTCCCAGCCATGGCCTTTTTGCCCTTGAGGCAGGTGTGGCCAGGGGGAGCATGTGGCCCTCCAGTCCCAGCAGTCAAAAGGTCAGACTGCATCTCTGCCAACAGCCTCATTTCGTCTGATGCTCAGCAGGGAGCCCAGCCCAGGACAGTTCTCAGACCAAAGATGTCACCATGCTCAAAGTCTGTTCCCTCTTGTGTTTGGAGGAAGAGACAATGTGGACAGAACAGACCCACCCTCAGCACCATCGCTCAGATCAGACAGTAAGACCTGTCCTCGGCCCTGGTGTGGCAGAGGTGGAGCTGGCGGGCAGAGGGCCATCACCAGTGCACGTGTTTCAGCTGGAAGGGACTGCAGAAGGGGCAGCAGGAGGGCGGCCCAGCTCAGTGCTTGCCCTTCTCTCTGGCTACCTCTGCAAGTAGCTGCAGGCAGCAGGGGGCTCTCCATCACACTCAGGAAGCCCTGCCAAGGGCACCTCCTCACGGACATGCTGCTGTGAGGTTCAGGCCACAGCAGGCTTTCCATTCAACCTCTGTACCCCTGTCACACAGCATCCTGGGGAGGGCTTTGAGAGAGCCCGGGAGCCACAGGAAAGGGGGAACCATGGGCTGCCTCTGAAATCGGGCCCCATTTGGAGGCTCCCGCTGGTTCTTGGAGGCCTGCAGAACTGGTTCTTAGAGTGGCAGCCAGCTCTGCCTCAGGGGATGGAAGACGAGGGTCCTCTCCCTGCCACTGGCCGCGCCACCATCTCTGCTGCAGGTCACTGACCAGCCGCCTGATCCCTTGTCTGTGCTTCAGCCCCACACAAGAGCAGCTTGGTGGTAACCCCCACGCTGCCACCCCCCCCCAAAAAAAAGTGTTTACAGGCTTTCCAGGTCACCTTCCTGAGGGGTGAGCACAGGCAAGGCTAGGCCAGTTCTTGGGGTTTCCACTGGGAAATGGTGTCAGAATTCATCCTTTAACCCCAGGATAAACGTGAAGTCACTCTTCCAAAGGTGAAAGCCACCATGGTAAGAATTTTACTAAGGTCAGAATGGAAAAGAAAGAAACCAAACGTTGCAGGCTGAGAGGACCTTGTGGAGGCCATGAGCTCAGCCCTTTCCCAATTCCTGTGCCTTTGTCAACCACGCAGAGGAG
The DNA here is from genome assembly GCF_000696425.1 of Galeopterus variegatus. Lineage (NCBI taxonomy): Eukaryota > Metazoa > Chordata > Mammalia > Dermoptera > Cynocephalidae > Galeopterus > Galeopterus variegatus. The sequence continues at coordinate 121,180 of NW_007727629.1, forward strand.
TGCGTGGTTGGGAGCCCAGCACTCTCCTGAGTCAGTAGTTTCCTCCCCACCCTTGCAGGGGAGTCACTGTTTTTTAACTCTATGGGATATAAAATTGGCCTTTTGCTTTTTTGGCCTACCTCTCCCTTTTGCTGAATTAACATTCATGATTCTGTTTTGTCAAATATTTAAGGCTGTTAGGTCGTGTGAGACTTGAAGGGTATGTGTGCGTGTGCATGCGTACGTGCTTGTATGTGTGCGCGCGTGTGTGCATGCGTGCAAACATGCACGTGCGTCCTGGCAGACAGCTCCATGCATGTTTTTGTTTTTGAGACATTTACTTAAATTCACTTCTCTTGGTGCTCATGATTGAGTGGCTCTAAGGCCACTATGCTGTATCTCTGCTACAGACATGGTTGTTTCTTGTCCTGGAAGTTTTCTTCCTCTGGAGTCTTGCCTGATGAATTTGGCCAGGCAGAGGGGCCTAGCCTTGCCCTCTGCCCTGGGCTCCCAGCCAGGGGCAGGGACAGTCGAGGCCACTCTGCAGTGGCCTCCAGTGGGAGCTGACCCACAGCTGGGGCTGGTTTGTACTCATTTTCACTCCCACTCCTGTTTTCATTCCCATGAAAGAAACTTTAAACTGCTGACACTGTGGAGAATAAGAAAATCAATCTGAAAGGAAGAAACACAAAGGTGGCTGGCATGTGATCTCTGAATGTGTGTTCGTGACATCTTACAGCACCGTCACTCCTGCACACTGCTGCTTGTTCTTCCACGAGTGGGAACCACAAGGCCAGGGCAGGTGCCGCCCAGGGGCTTTCTGGGAGTTGATGACCGGTGGCACGTCAGTTGCCACCCCCTCAGAAGGGCCCCAGCCAAGGAAAGCAGTCCCAGCCTCAAAAGTTCCTGTGGACAGCAGTGCTAGGTCTTGGCAAGGAGAAGGGACTGGAGGGCAGCAGAATGCCCACTGCTGGCAGGATGAGGGGTCAGAGGGCAACTAGACGGTGCTCTTGTGGCCCAACTTCCATTTCCTGCCCTTGGGAACTGGCTACACCCCCCTTTCCAGAGGTCAGTCCTGAAGGTTTCTCTGCTTTGGCTAAGAGAGACATGAAGTTGATTCTTGAAGGACATAGCACCCAGGGCTCCAGGGTGATGCCAAGCTTCCTAGGCCCTCCTCAGGTGAAGGAGAGCTGTGGCACCCCGTCCCATCATCGTCCCATCTCCAGGTGCCTTCCTGGCTGGCTCCACTCTAGCAACCAGGGCTCAGGTAAGGATCTCCTGGGGAGGTGGGAAGGTGCAGTGTGGGGACTAGAGAGGCCCTGGCTGTCTGTTCACCTAGATGAATCCTAAGGGGCAGGATTGCTACTGTCGAAGTCTCAGAAGAGCTCATCAGAGTGGCTGGGACTGCTGGTGGCCAAGGGACCCACTCAGTGTGTAGGGGGTGCTGTGGGCCCTGCCCTATGCTGCCTTACCTTGAATCGCTCAGTTCTTTTCTCTTGCTGGCTTGAACACGGGCAGGCTTGGAATGTCCCCTCTCATCACCCTTCCCCACTTTTAGAAGTCCCTCTCCCTTCCTGTTGTCACCTGGCTCCTTGATGGTCTTTGTCCCATCCGCCTGAGGCCCAGGTGTAAGTTGGGCCTCTCTTCTTTCTGGTGGGAAAAGTAGCCTTTCCCTAGACACCCTGCTTCCCAGCAAGCTGTCAGTCACAGACGAAACCTGCCACTATTTTGTGGAGCTTGGTTTGCAGAGTATTCATGGCCTCGTGGGGAAGAGGTTTGGGAGAGTGCTGATTGGGGCAGGTGGTGTGTGCAGCTTGGAAGCTGGCTGGGATGTCGTGCGGCAGAGGCATGTGGGTTTAGGCCCAGTCCCCCTTGCCTCATAGCGTTAAAGAGGATTTTTACCACATCTGGACACATAAAGGGAAGACGGACAATGAGGTTGGAGGGTGAAGACTGAAGCTCAGTAGCATGTTTGCGGGTTTGAAGCTCAGTAGTGTGTTTTCAGTGGTTTGTACCATTCGGTAGATACCTTGGCTTTGGGCAGGTTCTTATGATCTGAGGGGCACTCTCAGGACATACGGGAAGCTTGGCAGAGGCTCCAGGACTGTTGAAGAAGTGTTAGGACCCTCCTACCCCCTCTGCCTCCACCAGGGCTGGCCTCGGTGGATGAGGACAGGTCAGCCAGCGGCTGTTCATCCTGAGGGCCTGGCCATCCTGGCCTACCACGCACAGGACTGTCTGCTTGTCAGGGCTCACGAAAATCAACCTTTGAGAAAGAAAAGGGAACTTTTCACATTGAATGTTGACTTGTGTGTGTGTGTGTGTGTTTGCACTCGCACAAGCCTCTGTGTGTGTGTTTACTTCATGGAATTTTATTTTTATGAAATTCCTCTCCAATTATGTAGCAAAATTCACCTCCATCTCCCAGTCAAACTTGGTTCCACAATCTTAATCCTGGCTGTAGCTAATCTAAAGAACTCTCTTCTGGGTTTCTTGACAGAGGTTTAGTGTTCTCGAGAGTTGAGATTATGGAGGGAAAAACAAGTTTTATACATTTCCGTAGAGTTTACATCCAGCAGGTAACACAGTGTGAAGGGCCCAGCCTGGGACTCACAGTCCCCAGCTGTTTCCACAGGGGCCAGGGTGCAGCTGCTCTCTGCGATGCCCCTGCTATTCTCTGAACCTTTACACACAGCCTGTGGAAGGAAAACGCGTTTGCTTGCTGACTTTGTAACACCACAGCTGAAACACCACATTCTCTTCCTTTTTCAGATTTCAGTTTATTGTGTAAATGGCTGGGTTTTGTCTGTGTGAGCTTTGGTGACTGTGTCAGGGCTCCTTTGAGGAGACAGTTACACCTGGTCTGAAAACTAAACCCAGAGAGGAGCTTGGTTTACCCGCAGCCTCCCTTGGCCTGCATCATCCTGAGCTCGGTCCTCTGATGCTCTGCTGTCGAGAAGCATGTTTCCACCAGCTGTATTCAACACTACAATGCATTTTTAAAACTATATTTGCATCCAAGACAATAAAAAAAAACTTATTTTTTTGAAAAGCCTCTGATGTGTGGCCTTAAATGGTACTCTGCTGAGCTATGGAAGAGATGGGAAAATGAAGAGATCAGAACAGAAGTGCCTGAGAGGCATCGGAAGTGGGAGAAAAGGCCTGAGGTGGGCAGGGGGATTCTGGAGGTGTGTCCAGAAAGGCAGTAGTCTTAAAGAGAGGCCTTTACTCAGGGCTGATGACCAACACCCAACATGATTGGATCCTGCCTATGGACTCAAGGGCCTGCTAAGGCAGGCCACTGCTCAGGCCTTGCCCGGGTGGACAGAGTTCAGTGGTGCTTGTACAGACCTCCCATTTCCTTTTTTTTTTTTTTT
>NW_007727629.1:127201-130906 GCF_000696425.1 Galeopterus variegatus
TTTTTTTTTAACTTCTCAATATACAATTTAGTTTATTTTCATGTCCCTTTACCCGTTTCTCCTTCCCCGCTCCCCCCCACTAACATCATATCTGTTCACTTGTCTTAACAAGTTCAAGGAATTGTTGTGATTGTTGTGTCTTCTCTGCCACCCCTCCCCCACCCCCATTTATTTGCTTCGTTGTCTTTAGAATAAAATCCAAAGTCCTCACCATGAGGTACTAGCCCTGCATGATCTGGCTCCTGCCTGACTGCCTTGGTGGGGTGACAATCCTTCTGTGCCTGGAAATCTGCAAATAAAACTTGGATAATAATCATACCTGCCCCAGGGATTGTTATAAGGATTAAATGTGCCAGATTTGTAGGAAACACCTATAGAGTTAGTGACTTTTGTTCTTCATCTCTCTTCCCCATTCCAACAAATCTTATTGTCTTCCAAATGTCTCAGTTCTCAGTTTAAGGCTGCCACTAAGACTGTCCTCCTTTGAACTTCCCTGGAGGCATTGCTGATGCTTCTTTCCCCACAGCAGCCTGACCATGGTCCTACCCCATGCCGAGGACATGGCTGGCACAGGTCAGAGTTGAGTAATCTCTAACAGAACTCTCCCTGCTATGACACAAAAAGATCTCGAAACAGCACTCTGCTTCCTAACACCCATCCCTTTTTCAAAACTCTGCTTCCTCCCACTCCTACCCGCAGCAGGACACTCCAGCTTACAGCTCTTCTAGAACAAAGGCCTCAGCGCTTAGCTCCGCATTCAGTACAACAGTACGTGTGTCTCCCTTTGTCCCCCACCCCACCCCAATTACAGAGCCCAGGGTCGGCAAGAGGAGCTCCCTGTGGCTCTTTCACCACGCCCCCACGCATTTTCACTCTGTGCTTTGCCAGCATTTTCCTCCTCCTGGAAGGCCCAGTGCTTTCTCCCTATGGCCTGCCTGGTCTGGCCAACCTCACTTTGGACTTTGAACTACCACCAATGCTCCATTTCTGTCACTATGTCACAGGCCACATTCTGCTCTATCAAGTAATTATCAGCACCACATTCACATGTTCACCCCTTCCTCAGGACGAGAATCGTGGCTCACTTTATCAGTCATCTACCATAGCACCCGGCTTGTGTGTCCTGGCACTTAGCAAGCTCATGATTTAAATCACATCTACCACTACCTGCTGGGGTGATGCACCAGCCCTACCAAGTAAGTACTATTATTACTTCCCCTTTAGAGATAAGGACATTGAGGTGTAGAGGGTTATGTAACTTGCCCAGCAGTCACTACCCCCTAGTGCTGATCTGAGCTGTAGTCCCTGTTGTGTCTGACTGTAGAGCCCAGCCCTCCCCCGCAATGACAGCAGCCACCATGTGCTGGCTCCCATGCTAGACATTTTTACATTATCCCATTTTTATCATCAAAAGACCCTACAGAGTAGGGATTATTATCCTCATTTTACACATGAGAATATAGAGACTCACCTTTCATCACAAGGACACTGAATGAACTAGGAATAGAAGGAACCTCCTCACCCTAATACACGGCATCTATGAACAATCCCCAGCCAACACCATACTTAATGGAGAGAGACCAAATGCTTTTTCCCCTAGGATCAGGAATGAGACTGGCATATGTGCTCTCACCACTTCCACTCAACGTTGTCTGGAGGTTCCACTGGGGGCAGTTAGGCAAGACAGAGAAATACGAAGCAAGGCATTCGGCTTGGGGAGGAAGAAGTAAAACTATTTCTGTGTGCAGATGACAGGATGCTTTATATAGAAAGCCATAAAAGATGCGCGCACACACACACCCCTATTAGAGCTTGTCAATGAGTTCAACAACGTTGTGGGACACAAGATTAATATACAAGAATCAGCTATACTTCTGTACGCTAGCAATAAACAGCGCAAAAGTGAAATTAAAACAGTTTCATACACAATAGCATCAAAGAGAATAAAGCACTAAGGAATAAATTTAACCAACGAAATGCAAGCTATTACACTGAAACTTACAAAATGTAGTTGAGGAACATTATTCAGCCATAAAAAGGGATGAGCTACTGGTACATCTACAAATGGACGAACCTCAAAAACGTTAAGTGAAGTGAAAGAAGGCAGACACAGGTCACATGTTGTATGATTGCATACAAATGAAATATCTGGAATAGATAGATGCATAGAGACAGAAAACAGATTGGTGGTTGCCAGGAACTGGGAGGAGAGTGGGGAATGACTGCTAAATGAGTACAGGGTCGCCTTTGGGGATGATGACAATGTTGTTTTGGAACCTAATATAGGTGGTGGTTACACAACACTGTGAACATACTAAATGCCACTGAATTATACACTTTAAGATGGTTAATTTTACATTATATGAATTTCACCTCAATAAAAAGTGTGGAAAGGAAAAGACCTAAATAAACAGACATCCTGTATTCATGGTTTGGAAGACTTACTGTTAAGATGGCAATACTCTCCAAAGCGGTCTACAGATTCAATGTAGTCCCTACCTAAATTCCAACTGCCTTTCTGCAGAAATGGACAAGCCCATCCTAAAATTCACATGGCAATGCAAGGGACCCAGAATAACCAAAATGATCTTGAAAAAGAACAAAGTTGAAATCACACTTCCCAATTTTAAAACTTCATATAAATCACAGTAATCAAGACTGTGATATTGGAATTAGGATAGGCTTGTAGATCAATGGAATAGAACTGAGAATCCAAAAATAAATCTATAAATCTATTGTTAAGTGATCTTCAACAAGGGTGCTAAGACCATGGGGAAAGAATAGTCTTCAGAAAATGGTGTTGGGACTTAGAGCAAATAGGTGTAAATCTTTGTGACCTTGGGCTGGGCAACAGTTTTTTAGATATGATGTCAAAAGCAAAAGTAACCAAAGAAAAATAGATAAATTACACTTCATCAAAATTAAAATCTTTCATGCATCACAGGACACTATCAAGAAAGTGAAAAGACAATCCAGAGAATGGGAGAAAATATTTTAACTCAGTGGCGGGGGGATCATTATAAATATAGTTTTGTAAACTGCTTTTATAAATTGACTTTAGATTTGGAGCATTTCATCATGCCATTAAATATTGTTTGAGAAAATGACTTTGAATGGCTATATAATGCCATCATATAGAGAGATGCCATAGTAAATCATACTAAATCAGAATCTCTGGGTATAAAGCCCAGGAATTTGCATTTGACCTGAACACCCCAACAGGACTAACTACATAATTTGCAGGACCCAGTGCAAAATGGAAATGTAGGGCCTCCTTGTTCAAAATCATTAAGAATTTTAAGACAGTAACAACAGAGCATTAAAACAAGTTGAGGCCCCTCTGAGCTCGGGCCCTGTGACTGTACAGGTCCCAGGCCTGTGAAGCTGGCCTCACACCCCAGAGTGAAGTTTGGGATGCTCTGCCCAAAAGAAGGAAGGGGAATTTGGCTAGCAAGTATGCCTCTTCGTCGAAAAAGCTGTCAGCGGAGGAGCTGGAAGTAGGAGAGGAGAAATCAGAAACTTCAAAAGATTTCCACTCTCTGCAAGAGCAGTGGGGTGGTTTTAGTCAGAAGACTGCAGTGGAGTCCCCCAGCCTGAGGATGAGTCATCTCCAGAACTGTGGGCTTTCAGTGAAAAAAAGAGAAAGACTGAGGCTGTTGCCATGTCTGCGGGAGATTCTGGGCCAGTCCACCAATCAAGCAACAT
>NW_007727629.1:131058-132132 GCF_000696425.1 Galeopterus variegatus
AGTGAAAAAAAGAGAAAGACTGAGGCTGTTGCCATGTCTGCGGGAGATTCTGGGCCAGTCCACCAATCAAGCAACATTAACTACCTCCTCTGGCTGATTTCAGCAGAACAGAAGTTTGTTAAGTCTTGTTATACTTAGTTCATTTGTTAACAGACTTAATCTACCTAGTTTACTATACTAGGTGGCTCATGGGATCACTGTGAGCCTGTTGCTCACTGGGGAACCCATCGGGGTGGGGGCCACTAGGCAGCCACTAGGAACTTAGCCCCTCCTACCGGGAGGCTGGGAGGGTGGGTCTCTCACATTCCCAGCTTCTGTAGCAGGAGGCAGGCTCTGCAGCACCCCCAACGTAAGTCCAGACTATCAAAACATAACTCTCACACAGAGCGAGCACGTGTCAGGGTTTGTAACTCCTTAATGAGAGAATCAGCAGAACACAACTGATTCAAAAGGGGAGATGAGAAACTAATATCTGTCTCTCATCTGTCTGTCTTTCTGTCGTCAATGAAGAAAACGAACGCTGGAACGAAACAGCCCAGTTGGATGCGTAACTGGTTAATGCCCTACAATCAATACAACAATAACCTTTGGAGTTCTCTACTTGACAGAAACTATTTGCATCTTATGTTTTCTCTAAGTTCAAAGACCCTAGGTCCTAATCGATAATATATAGTACATAAGGTTCCATTCCGTGAGAGCAATGCTGTCCAGTAGATGTTTCTGCAATGATGGGAATGTTCTGTATCTGTGCTGTCCAGCAGAGGAGCTATGAGCCACTGTGGCTGCTGAGCACTCAAAATGTAGCTGATGTGACCCAGGAACTGAATTTTTTAAAAATGTTTCACTTTAAGACAATTTTAGATTTACAGAAAGTTGTAAATAGTACAGAGATTTCCTATATATCCTTCATCCAGCTTCCCCTAAATGCGAGCACTTTATATAACTGTGGTACATTTTTCCAAAACTAAGAAATTAATACTGGTGCAACATTAATGACTAAGTTTTAGGGTTAATTCGGATTGTCACCAGTTTTTCTGCTAATGGCCATTTTCTTTTTTTTTTCTTTTTTTTTTC
>NW_007727629.1:132951-136083 GCF_000696425.1 Galeopterus variegatus
AAAAATGTTTCACTTTAAGACAATTTTAGATTTACAGAAAGTTGTAAATAGTACAGAGATTTCCTATATATCCTTCATCCAGCTTCCCCTAAATGCGAGCACTTTATATAACTGTGGTACATTTTTCCAAAACTAAGAAATTAATACTGGTGCAACATTAATGACTAAGTTTTAGGGTTAATTCGGATTGTCACCAGTTTTTCTGCTAATGGCCATTTTCCAATCCAAGATCCCATCCAGGTTCCCACTTTTCGTTTAGTCTTTATGTCTCCTTGGTCTCCAATGTGAGTTTCTCGGCCTTTCCTTGTTTTTCATCACCCTGACACTTTTGAAGAGTACTGTTCACAGATTTTGTAAAATGACCCTCAGTTTGGGTGTGGCCGGTGTTTTCTCCTGATGAAACTGGGATGGTGGATTTGGGGGAAGAAGACCACGGAGAGGTGTGAGAGGTGCCCTGTCATCATGTCCTGTCAGAAATGCCTGATGCCAGCATGACAAGCGATGTTACCTGGATCGCAGGCGCGACACTGAGGGTTGCGATCTGTTGCCGGTCACGAAAAAAGACAAAAAGGAAAAAAACAAAAAAAAACAGATTTTGTAAAATGACCCACAGTTTGGGTGTGGCTGGAGTTTTCTCCTGATGTGACTGGGATGGTGGATTTGGGGGAAGAAGACCACAGAAAGGTATGTGAGGTGCCCTGTCATCATGTCCCGTCGGAGATACCTGATGCCAGCGTGACAAGCAATGTTACCTGGATCGTGGGCCACAGGTGGTGGTGTTCTCCCCATCACGTTCCTCCCCGTCACCACATCCAGCCTGCCTTCATGGGAGGGGACTTAAGCTCCATCTCCTGGGGGGAGGAATAGCAAAGAATTTGTGCATATGTTATTTTTTTTATTTCGGAAATTAAAAAAAATTCTTTTATTATTATTTTTTAACCAATGGCCCCAGGGATAGCGGACCAGGGGAAGGGGGAGGAGGGGAAGCGAGGCCGGCCCTACAACTCTTCCGCACCCACTCCTCTCCCCCTTATGTATTTATAATCTATATACAAGTCCCTGGGAGTGGGGGGCAAGGGGGACTCCATCAGTGGAGTAGGGGCAACCCAGGCTCCTTATCTCCAAATTTGTGGATATATGTTAAAACCACCACTGTGATTAATAGATACTTGGGGAGAGACGCTTCAAGGCTATGCAAACTTCCTGTTTCTCCTTAAAGTTTGCCCACCTAACAGCATCCATCCAGATCTTATCTGAGGCAGTGACTACTGTGTGTTCTAACGGTGATGTTCCATTTCCCTTGTTCCTCTGTGTTTGCTATTAATTAGAATTCTGTAAGGATCATTTGTCTCCTTTCCCCCGTTTGTTTATCTATATCATTTATTTATATCATAATGGACTCATGGATATTTATTTTATCCTTCCCTTTTGAAAGAGAATTTGAAAGAGAATCCAGTTTTGGATTTTTTTTTTTTTTTTTTTTTTTTTAGTGGCTGGCCGGTACAGGGATCAAACCCTGGACCTTGGTATTATCAACACCACACTCTGACCAACAGAGCTAACTGGCCAGCCCTCTAGTTCTTAATAATTTTTCTAATAATATTAAAGGTGTTCTGATATAGGACAGTCAAAAAGAATAATAGATGTTCACCACAGTGGATGTTTTTGGAAGGATCACACAAACATTGTCATTGGAGACTAGGATATTTGGGGACTTAAGAGCCTGGTGAGGGGCTGGAGCAGAAATATCCCCAAGAGTAAGAATGAGAGATCCAAGACTGAACAGACTGTCTCAGAGTCTGAACCACATCCCCCCTTATATGTAGATTCTGCAAACCACACATTCCCTTTGGGCCTGTTTCCTCAAAGATAAGGTAAAGATGAAGGTGCTGGTTGGCTCAGGAGCAGTGTTCTCAGGCCTGAGTGTGCATCAGCAGACTCTGGAAGGCTCATTAAAAGTCTGCTGGCTCCACCCACCGACTGTCTGATTCAGTAGGTCTAGGGGGGTGGGGCCCAAGGATTTGCATTTCTAACACGTTGCCAGGTAGTGCTACTCCTGCTGGTCTTGAGACCACACTTTGAGAAACAGATGACCTCTAAGGAGCCTTAACAGCTTTGGACTCAACATTTATTCAAATGCCAAAGTCTTTGGGCCTGGCTATGAAGAAGTCCCTGATGAAATGATGGGAGCAGGCCTTTGTAGGAGCAGATACCCTGGAAATCCAGTAGGACTGTGCAGCAGACCCTGAATGATTACTGTGTAAATGCCTCTAAGAACCGGTCACTGCCTGGGGGTGGAGGAGGTGTGTGGGGTGGGGGGTGGAAACAAAGTCTGGGTAGAGGGGTGAAGCACAAGCTGGAATTTGGGTTCTACCACTTAACAGCTATGTGCCCTTGAGCAAGTGAGTAAATGAGTTCCTGCCTCAGTTTCCCCTCCTGAAAAAGAGGACAATGATGGTACTTACATGATCTGGCATAAAGAAAATGCTTAACAGAGGGTTGCTGCTGCTAGGATTATTATTTGTGACTGAGTCTGTCCAGCAGGGGAAGTGGCAGTGACAGAAACAACATCTGTTTCCAGAGCATGTCCCTCCTGCCTCAGCCACGACACCACCCGTCCACTCAGATTGTGAGAAAAATTAAATAGAATTTATTAAATATATTCCAAGGGCTCCTCCAAGGAGCATTAACAACTCTTAGTACAATAAATACCAATAAATTAACATAGCTGCCACCTCTTACCCTCACAGGGGTACAAAGAGAAGAAGATTTAAGTGTGCAGAAGATAAACACTCTTTAAATACCAAGACTAGTAACAATGACATCATCTTTTTCAAGTTAATTCATAAATTTAAATCTTAGTCCTCCCAGGACTGGCCCATCTGAAGATTCATTGGGATTATGCATTGGAATAATTTGAATAAATTACTTAATAACTCAAGCAGAGTTTTCACACTTTGCTGTCAGTCATCTTTTTTTTAAGGCTGCTTAAGTTTCGGCCATTCAAAAAGGAATAGATTCAATGGCCTATTGGGTTCCATAGTTCAATGATTTTAATACGAGGTTCATGCACTCTGAAAACTGTTGTAACGTAGTCAAGATGAAGCGTTTACGTTCAAGGGTATCTGTAGG
>NW_007727629.1:136678-137984 GCF_000696425.1 Galeopterus variegatus
AAGATTTAAGTGTGCAGAAGATAAACACTCTTTAAATACCAAGACTAGTAACAATGACATCATCTTTTTCAAGTTAATTCATAAATTTAAATCTTAGTCCTCCCAGGACTGGCCCATCTGAAGATTCATTGGGATTATGCATTGGAATAATTTGAATAATTTACTTAATAACTCAAGCAGAGTTTTCACACTTTGCTGTCAGTCATCTTTTTTTTAAGGCTGCTTAAGTTTCGGCCATTCAAAAAGGAATAGATTCAATGGCCTATTGGGTTCCATAGTTCAATGATTTTAATACGAGGTTCATGCACTCTGAAAACTGTTGTAACGTAGTCAAGATGAAGCGTTTACGTTCAAGGGTATCTGTAGGCACAGAAACATTTGTTGCTGGTGCATCTTGAGCTTCAAGTTTGTCAAGCTGTTCTATGATTTCATTGATAACACTGTTGTCATCTGCTAACTGTCTGATCGTCTTGAAATGTGCCTGGATGGCTGAGCTGTTGATGTTGTTTGGAGGCTGGGGGTCAGGGGTCAAACACGGCAGCGTGTAACTTTGGGATGTTGGTACCCCCTTCTCTTTCTTCACCTGTGAACAAGGAGGGGAAACGGTGAGCATTAGGCTTTCAATAACAGCTAGAAATCCCAAGAGCTAACGTTTGAGTGCTTCCTCTGTGACAGGCCTGGTACACATTTTATCTAATCAGGGCAACACCCCTGTGAGGCTGTGGCCATCACTATCCCCATTTCCAGAAGAATTTAGAGCTCAGTTGGTTGACAGGGCTGGCTCAAGATTAAGTGGCAGACCCAGCATTCCAACCCAGGTCTGGCAGCAGGTCTGAAGCTTATGATTATAACCACTGCTCCATCCTGCCACCTCTACCTCATCTAGCTGGGGCCTCCACATCCTTCTGGAATCTGCTCTTAGGTGCTCAGGAGCTCAGGGAGGTGGGAACTAGGAGTGCATCTGGTATCCATGCCAGCTCCTTGCTCTTTGGGACTCTGTGTTAAAGCCACATATATCCCTCGTTTATAAAGGTGAATTTTGTGCTTGTCTGGAAAGGCCTCCAAGATACCAGGGAGGGTTTTTCCAAACAAATCAAGGACTCCAGACCACTCCCTGTCCCCTCCCTCTTCCTAAGGACTAATAGGTTAGACTGAGTTGTTAAAAGCACCTCAGCAACCTGAACTTCCTGGCCAGCTGTGGCTGGTGACAACCTCTGTCTTTTGTGTTTATAAAAGCCAAGTAATGGGGCGGCCCGGTGGCGCACTGGATAGTGTGCCGCTTGGGAAGCGCGGCGGCGCTCCCGCC
>NW_007727629.1:138384-142144 GCF_000696425.1 Galeopterus variegatus
GTGTGCCGCTTGGGAAGCGCGGCGGCGCTCCCGCCCGAGGGTTAGGATCCCACATACGGACCGGTTCCCACTCACTGGCTGAGCAAGACGCGGGGAGTGTGCCGCTTGGGAAGCGCGGCGGCGCTCCCGCCCGAGGGTTAGGATCCCACATACGGACTGGTTCCCGCTCACTGGCTGAGCAAGACACGGGGGCAACACTGAGGGTTGCGATCCGTTGCCAGACACAGAAAAAGACAAAAAAGACAAAAAATAAAATAAAATAAAAAAATAAAAGCCAAGTAATGACCAAGCCACCACTGGAAGCCCCCTCCACCCCCCCGTGGGAATGTGGGGGGTGCCACAGGCTTCAATCACCCCCTCCTCCTTCCTCCTTCTTCCATCCCATTTCCTTCCCCTTTCCTCTCTCCCCCTCCGTCCGCAACAGCATCCTACACTGTAAAAAAATGATATTAATAAAATCACATTTTCTTTCAAAAAAATTAAAATAAATAAATATATAAATAAATAAATAAGTAATAATAAAAAAAAATCCAAGGCTGGGCTGGCCAGTTCCCCGCTTGGTTGGAATGTGGTGCTGTACTGGGGAGCCGCAAAAAAAAAGAAGGCTGAGCCTAAAATTAAAATGCCAGGGCAGATGGAAGGTTAATGCCAATTTCAAGAATTGTTGACAAGTTTTGGTATTTGTTTGTTTAATCAAAATGATCAACGAGATTCTGCCATGATCCCAGCCCTGAGTAAATGAAAGAATATTTAGCTTGATTCAGTCTCACACCTTACCCCTAACAGGCTCAGGCCAGCAGAGCCCCTCCTAGAAGCAGGCTGGGTCCTAATTACACAACTGGAGCAGTGTGCAAACAGTTAACTGCCCTTCTCTGCAGTAAAAGCCCCTTGGTGACCCACATAAGGACATCCTTTGCAGCTTAGATGAGCTTTCACTGCTGTTTCAAGGGCTGCTGAATGCAAGATGGACATCTCTGTGGATATACTTCAGGCAGGAAAACTCATTTATTAGCACTGTGAACCAAACAGGTGTGAGATAAGGAAGCCTACTAAAGTGGACCCTATGGTATAATGGGAAGTTGAGGTTTTGGCTCTTTGGACTAACATTTGTCTCTGACCCCCTGTTAGTGCATCTTTACCCTTATCAAAATTCTATCAACCCATGTAGTTGTTCCAATTCTAGTTGCCTACCTATCCACAGCCCTAGCTTCCAATCTGGAAAGAGTAGTTGCTTCTGGGGGCAATGGAAGGCATTTTAAAGGAATGGTTTGGAAAAGAAATCTCCAGGGCACTTACATAGTCGTCCAAAAGCTGCTTAGACAAAGACTGTAATTCCACGATTATTTTCTGTACTTCACTTGGTTGTAATGGAGGAATGGGTGACAAATGGGAGGACAACCAGGTTCCCATGCAGCAGAGCAGGAACAGGGCCGATGTGGGTCCTGCAGAAAAAGAATGATGCTGTGAGGTGCACGGATCAGACCCCTTGCCCATCACAGCCTCAACCTCAGAAGCCCTTGTTGAGCAGCTGCTGGGTGGAATCCCTCCAGCGCTGGGTGAGATGAGACTATGCCCCAGACACAGTGAGCACCAGGACCCAGGTACCTGCGTGAGAGCCCATGGCGAGAGAGAGCAAGGCCCGCTTTGGCAACAGCTTCTGGAGCCAGATGTGTTTGCGATAGCCGCCAGAGGTATATAAAGGCCAGTGCGAGGAAGAAGAACCATCAGTGTCCCGCCCATGGCAAAGCATTGCTCAGCTTTTCTCCACAAAACACTTTCAAGATTCTGCCAAAGTCTGGGTGAGAGCAGGGCTGGAAGGAAACGTTGAGGTTACCCTCAAGGCAGGCAGATACTTGACTCAGTGAAGACGCACACACACTCCACAGGAAAGCACACACATCTTTGCCATTTCTTCTTGGAAAGAGCCTATTGATTTGACTAAAAGAAAATTTTTGTGTTTTTTTGTGGCTAGCTGGTACAGGGATCGAACTGTGGACCTTGGTGTTATCAGCACCACGTTTTGACTAGAAGAAATTTTGAAGTCCAGGGTTGACAAGCACAACCACCAAGGAACAGGTGACTTACAGGAGCTGAGGGTCAATGCCCCACAGGGAGTTTCTGGGGAGGCCTCACTGAGTGTGCGTAGGTGCAAAGGTGGCATGAGATTTGCATATGTGTTATCTTTGGAAATTTCTGAAGCAGCCATGCCATTGTCCGGGGATGGCCCCCAATAACCACGGGGAATGTGGTGGGTCAAAGGCTTCATCTCTGCTCTGCTTGGCCTTGAACATGAGTGGACTCTTGACTGTGCCCTTGCAACCCTGGGGCCTAGAACCAGAATCTGTGCTTGGAAGGTATTTGTTGAAACCACTTATTCATATTTTAAGTGCCAGCTTTGATCAAGCCTCTTCTAGGTTCTTGAGAATGGAGGCAAACAAGTTAGACAAAGTCCCTGCCCTCAAGGACTTGGCATTCCAGTGGGCAAGGGGCAGACAATGGACAACACTAAAAACAAGAAAGTACAAGCAATAAAAAGAGCTATAAAAATCAAACAAGGTGATGGGTTAGATAATAAGTCAGGTGGTCAGAAAAAGTCTCCCTGAAAATGTGATATTTAAGCCAAGACCCAAAAGATTAGAAGGGGCTGGCCAGGAGAAGATTTGGGGAAAGAGTCTTCTAAGCAGAGGGGACACTAGCGCAAAAGTCCCCAGGCAAAAATGAGCTTGATGCTCTTCCAGGAACAGGAAGGAGGTCATGGTAGGTGGAATGAGTAAGAGAAGGGAAGGGGGTCGGGAAGGTGGGCAGACATCAGATCGCAGAGAGTCTTGAGGCTATGGCGAGGATCTTTCCATTAGGTAGGGAAATGTAGGATCCGGCATACTTTGAAAAGAGGGAAAGAAATAGGATGCTGAGTGGAGAATGGAAGTAGGAATCTAAGATAGAAGCAGGGGGACCAGTCAGAAGTTTATGCAACTGCCCAGGGGAGAGATAGTGGTGGCCTGGACCAAGGTGCGGTGGACGGACACGGAGGCTACAGCGGTGGCTGATGAGTGCATGCGGAGATGAGTCAAGGATGGCTTCTGGGATTTAGATGAAGCCACTGGGTGGATGACGTGCAGTAAGGAAGGGGAAGACCGGAGAGGGGAAATCAAGTGTCCTGTCTGGAATGAGTCAAGTTCAAGATGGCAATGAGCATCTATTCAATGTCAGATCAGCCCTTGGATAGGAGTCCAGAGCTCAGCGATGAGGTCAGGTCAGGTCTGGGTGGCCCATAGAACCCAAGATGTACAACAGAAGGGACACAGCCAGGAACCCCCTTCCACCCTGAACCCTAAGTGTCCCTCCAGCCACTGCTGTCTTTTTCTTCTTATCCAAGCTTCTTTTTTTTTTTTTCCTTTTTGTCTTTTTTCGTGACCGGTAATGGGATCGCAACCCTCGGTGTCGCGCCCATACTGCGACCGTCAATGGGATCGCAACCCTCAGTGTCACGCCCGCACTGCACTCAACCAGTGAGCGGACCGGTCTCTATATGGGATCCGAACCCTTGGCGGGAGCGCCGCCGCGCTCCCAAGCACTGCACTCTACTGAGTGCGCCACCGGGCCAGCCCTTATCCAAGCTTCTTGATAGAGTGGTCTACACTCACTTTTTCCTCATTTTCCAAACCACCACAATATGGCTTCCGCCCCAACAAGTTAATCACACTCCTCTTGTGAAGTTGTGGTAGGCATGACTTTTATCTGCTGGTGTTTACTCCCATAA
>NW_007727629.1:142934-145106 GCF_000696425.1 Galeopterus variegatus
GGAAGACATGCAGCAGGCCATTGGACGGCTGGATTTGGAGCCTGATGGAAGGAACTAGACACATAAATTTGGAAGCCATCAATATATTGTGGTTGATAAAACTGTAAGCCTACAAGAGATGACCAGTGTGAATCTGGATGTCAAGCGTGGAGCCCCAGCACGTACCTTCATTAATAGGACAAGGAGAGAAAGATGATTTGGTCTAGAACACCAGGAAGCCACACTCAAGAGGGGGGCAAAAAAAGTACCAGAAAGATGTATCATCATGGGACAAGATGAAAAGTGGTTTTTCAAGAAGGAGGAAATGGTTGGCATCATCACAAGCCATGAAGAGGTCAAATAAGATACGGCCTGAAGAGATTCACTTGATTTGGCACCCTGAGGTCATAGGAATTTTGCTAGGGGAGTTTGAATAAATAGTGGGCGTGGAAGCCATATTATGGTTTGGGAAATGAGGAAAAAGTGAGTGTAGACCACTCTGTCAAGAAGTTTGGATAAGAAGAGGCAAGAGGTATCAAGAGGTGGGACCTTTTGGGAAGTGATTAAGTGGGTGGAGGGTGTCTGGGGGTTCAGGGTGGAAGGGGGTTCCTGGCTGTGTCCCTTCTGTTGTACATCTTGGGTTCTATGGACCACCCAGACCTGACCTCCTCCCTGAGCTCTGGACTCCTATCCAATGGCTGATTTGACATTGAATAGATGCCCATTGGAATCTTGAACTTAACTTGTTCCAAAGAGGACACATGACTTCCCCTCTCTAGATTTCTCTTCCTTCACTGCACATCATCCATCCCATTGCTTCATCAAAATCCCAGGAGCCATCTGTGATTCATCTCCTTGATTTATTTATATCATTATAGACTCATAGATATTTGTTTTATCTTTGAAATGGCCACGTTGTTGCCTTATGTCCCAGTTTTGGATAATTTTTCTAATAACAGAAAGGTGTTCCTATATAGGACAGTCAAAAAGAATGGTAGATGTTGCTATGGTTTGAATATATGTGTCCTTCCAAAATTCATATGTTGGAAGCTAATACCCAATGTGATGGTTATTAAGAGGTGGGACCTTGGGCCGGCCCGGTGGCGCACTGCTATAGTGCGCCGCTTGGGAAGTGCGGTGGCGCTCCNACACTCCTCTTGTGAAGTTGTGGTAGGCATGACTTTTATCTGCTGGTGTTTACTCCCATAATTATGCTACAATACATGGCAAAAGGGACTTTAGAGATGTAGTCAAGGTGACTAATCAGTTGACTTTAAAGGAGATTATCCTGGATTACTCAGGTGGGCCCAAGGTAATCACATGCACACTTAAAAACCGAAGAGGACGGCAGAAGTCAGAGAGTCTAAGCATGAGAAGGACTCAGCTGCTGCTGCTAGCTTGGAGGTGAAGGACACCAGGTAGAAAGCATGACAGAGAAGTGAAAGTGAGCTTGGGAGAGGACCCTAGCCCTAGATGAGAATCCCAGTCCCCACTATACCTTTATTTTAGCCCAGTGAAATTCTGAGCAAAGAATCTGTCCACAGCATGCTGGACTTTTGACTCGCAGAAACTGTGAGACAGTAAAGTTGTGGTTTTAAGCTGCTACGTTTGTGGTTTGGTTACAGCAGCAACAGAGCGCTACCACGGTCCCCAGAGACCTCGTGTTGCCAACCGTACTGGATTCTTTTCAGCCTTCATTTCACTTGACCCCTCCATGGCATGTAAAGGTGCTAACCACTTCCACTTTCTTGAAAACCTCCTTTTCCTCTCCTTCCATAAAATGCTGTCCTGATACCTTTTGCCCCTCTGACGGCGCCTCTCAGTGTTCTAGGCTGAATTGCCTGTGTGCTTACTCCCTTAATGGCCACATCTCCAAAGTCTCCACCCTTGATCTATAGTCCTCACATGTTAATGTCTCCAGATCTAAACTTCCACCTGAATGTCCCACCTGTACCTCAAACTGAACACGCCCAAAGGCGAGGATCTGATGAACAGGGTATTAGTAACAGTGGAGATATGGAAATGTGGATGGGTTGGAAAAATACTTAAGAAGGAAAATTTTCAAAAGATGGAGATTGGGTATGGGGATATTAGAAAGGGAGGAGTTGAGGACAACTTCTAGGTTTCTGGTTTGGGCAACTGGGTGGATGGTGGTGCTGCAACTGAGAGAGGATCGCAGGGGAATCACAAGCC
>NW_007727629.1:145138-147843 GCF_000696425.1 Galeopterus variegatus
AAGACAAAAAGGAAAAAAAAAAAAAAAGAGGTGGGACCTTTTGGGAAGTGATTAAGTCATGAGGGCTCTTCATGAATGGGATTAGTGTCTGTAGTGGATTGAATTATGTACCCCCCAAACTCCCTGAAGCCTAAATTGTGTGCCCCAAGTTTTATGTATTAGAAACTTAGCCCCCACTGTGATTGTAAAGAAGGTGGGAAATCCTATTATGGTAATTGTAAGGTGGGGCCTCGAAGAGGTGATTAGGTTATAGGGCCATGAAGTGGTGAATGGATTAAAAATGGTGGTCAGGGGCATGGTTCTGAGAGCTTTAAAAGAAGAGGGAGGGAGTCTGTCTGTCTGTCTCTCTCTCTCTCTGCTCTCTCTGCTTCCACCGTCTTGCAATGTGAGACCGCTGGATCACTGTCACCACCACCAGATGGACTTCGGCTTTCCGAGCCTCAGAAACTATAAACAATAAACGTCGTTTTTCTTTATAAATCACCCAGTTTCAGGTATTTTCTTATAAGCAACAGGAATGGACTAATACAGTGTCCTTACAGAAGAAGCTTCAGAGAGTTACCTGGCCCTTCCATCTCTTCTGCCATGTGAGGACACAGCAAGAAAGTGCCATCTTGGAAGTGGAGAGCAGATCTCACAAGATATAGAATCTGCCAGCACCTTATATCTAGGACTTTCTAGCCTCCAGAACTGTGAGCAAATAAATTTCTTTATAAACTACCCAGTTTCAGGAATTTTGTTATAGCAGCAGGAACAGATTAAGACAGATGTCCACCACGGCGAGTGCGTTTGGAAGGAACACAATCAATAAATTGGACTTTCTCAAAATTAAAATTTTTTCTCTTTTAAAGACACTGTGAAGATGATGAAAAGACAAGTCTAGACTGGGAGGAAAATATTTGTAAATCACAAATCTAACAAAGGACTTGTGAGCAGAATATATAAAGAATGCTCGAAACTCAAGCAACAGTTTCTTAGAAATCACACCAAAAGCACAAGCAACCAAAGAAAAAAATAGGTAAATTACTTCATTAAAATAAAAAGACACTATCAAGAAAATGAAAAGACAATCCACAGAATGGGAGAAAATATTTGCAAATCATCTATAAGGAGCTAGTATCCAGAACATATAAAAAACTCTTTCAACTCAACAGTAAAAAAGCAAGTAACCCAATTTAAAAATGGATAAAGGATTTGAATAGACATTTTCTCCAAAGATCTACAAATGGCCAATAAGCACATGAAAAGACCCTCAATATCAGTAGTCGGGCATTAGTGAAATGCAAATAAAAACCACAATGAGATACCACTTCACACTTACTAAGATGGTTATGATAACAATGTAAAAAAGTAAAATAACAGGTGTTGATGAGAACATGGAAAAAATGGAAGCCTCCTACGTTACTGGTGGGAATGTAAAATGGTACAGCCTTTGTGGAAAACAGTTTGGCAGTTCCTCAAAATGTCAAACATAGAGCTACCATATGACCCAGCAATTCTATTCCTAGGTATCTACTCAAGAGAAATGAAAACATATGTTCACAAAAAAAGGGCAAAACGAAAACATGTACAAAAATGTTCATTATTTATAATAGCCAAAAGTGGAAACAACCCAAATGTCTATCCACCCATAAATGGATAAACAAAATGTGGTATATCCACACAATGGAGTATTTTGGGGCCATGAAAAGGAACAAAGTACTGATACATGCTGGAATGCTGATGAACCTTGAAAACATTATGTTAAGTGAAAGAAGGCAGACCCCACTTACATGAGATATCTAGACTAGGCAAATCCGTAGAGACAGAAAGCACATTAGTGGTTGCCAGAGGCTGGGCAGATGGGGGATTGGGGAGTGACTGCTTAATGGATACAGGGCTTCCTTGTGGGGTGAGGAAAATATTGAAAATTAGATTGCAGTGACAGATGCACTATGAATACAGTTGTACTGTGCATATATTAAAACCCAGAGAAGGACCGGCCCGTGGGTCACTCGGGAGAGTGCGGTGCTGATAACACCAAGGCCCCGGGTTCGGATAGTATATAGGGATGGCCGGTTTGCTCACTGGCTGAGCGTGGTGCTGATAAAACCCACAGAATTGTACACTTTAAATGGGTGAATTTTATGGTATGTAAACTGTGTCTCAACAAAGATGTTGCATTTCCCGATTACAGGATTCAGATTCACCTTATCCCATTAATTTCACAAAGCACTTCCCAGGAGTCCCTGCTGTGTGGCATACTATTGGTGATGGAGAGATGATTAGGACTGGATGGGTCTAAAATGGGGTCCGGGCCCTACTATGGCTATACAGGTAGACTGGAAAACCCCCGACTCCGGGGTTAGAGGGATCCACAATGGAATACCCTGACTGGAATCTTAAGATGTCAGACCGTGGGGTCATTTCTCCTTTGTAGATTTGTCAGATGGGATAAGAATCAGCATTTTCCTGGGAAGTGCTTGGGAGAAGAAATAGAAACCGGTTGCCTCTGCGAAGCGCTGGACAACCTCTGGGAGCTGTAGCGGCTAAAGCACGGGTCTGTTGGGGTCAGCGGTTTGGGGCTGAGCCGGAGTCCGATCCCCTGCCTGGAAGACATTTTCCCGCAGGACAAGCGGGTTCCGGGAGCCCCTGGGCGGCCGCGCGCGCCTGCCGACTCGAGCACGCGCCCGGCCCCGGCGCGCCCGCGTCCCGGCGGTTGCCTA
>NW_007727629.1:148772-156300 GCF_000696425.1 Galeopterus variegatus
GGCAGGGCAGGCTGGGGAAGGACGCGGCCCAGGCCTGGCTGCGAGCCGGGTGGGCCCGAGGGGCTGGGGGCGGAGCGGGGGGCGAGACCCGGGAGCTGAGGCCTGAGAGGAGGTTCCGATCCGGGCATCTCGGCAGCGGCCGATTTAGGAAGTGGGGGTGGCGCTGAGCGGCTGGACCGCGGGGACTGGGGCACGGAAAGTGCACGGACTAGAACCCCACCTGGGCCGGTGGGCGCCCACCCAGGGTGGAGGGCAGGGCCTCTGCCTAGACCTGGGCACCACGCCCATCCTGGGCACATCAGCCTGATCTGGGACACCCTACAGCCCAGACGTGTCGAGAGGCTGGGCTCCTTTTGGGGTGAAAAGCTTTTGTCTGGGTGAAGAGTTTCTCAATTTACGGAGCGCTCAAGCACTCAAAGCCAGCCCCAAGCCGAGTGTGGGGGTCGGTCCTGTGCAGGCTCGTGCGGAAGAAGGGTCTCCACCCCTGCACTCCCGCCTCTGAGGTCACAGATGCGCTCAGGAGGCCTGGAGCGCGCGCGTCTGTCCCCGGCTTCTGGGGGAGGGGAGGCAGAAGGGAATAGGGCGCTGGGCGTAGTTGCGACCGCTTGAAGAAGGAAAATGTGGTTTTGCTGCCCACGAAGGTTCTTTTATCTCTTCAGTGTGTGCGTTCATCCTGCTTCGGTGTGGCCAGAGGGGCGTCATCACCGTCGGCTGGGTTGCACGGGATGGGGACGAGGGGCGGACATTTAGAACCAGAGGCTCCTCGGGTGTGGCAGGAACATCTTGAATTCTGAAAGGCCTGGTGGCCTGGGTTGGCAGCTGGGGCCTCCCCACACTCAGCGAAAGAGTACAGTTGGCCTTCCTTCTTATAAGAAGTCTGAGACACCAACCAGGGAAAGAATTCATTTGTTTACTTAGTCAACAGACATTGAGTGAGCACCTAGTTTGCCCCTGCACTGTGCGAGCTTCTGGGTTTCAAAGACCGTCTCATTAGGCGCAGGAGGAAGGGATGTGAGAGAGTGAACTTCGGGAGCCAAAGCTTTCACCATCCACTGGTGGCATCTACCAGTTCTGGATTCACCTTCGCAGCCTTGCCACTCTTCTCCAGAAAACTTTTCCATGATTAAGATTGCCTTTTGTGCCTCCCGTTTGTAGCACATACATTTTCATAAATTGTGAGTTAAATATTTAAATGCTCCACTTGAATGTTCGAGGTTCCCAATTCAAGAAACGCCTTCAGGCAGGAATTGGACCTTTAATTATTTTGTATCTCCCCTCACCTGTGGTTATTTCTACAGCTAATAATCAGAATTATCAATTCCTCATGGTCTAGATTTCAAAACTCTTTCCCTCCAGGTGTCCTACTTTACAATCTGTTCAATGTTGAGTTCCAGATCCTTAAGAGGCTTATGTCATAACTTAGAGAAATTCTCCACCTCCACCACTGCAGAATAAGTCGCGATTTCTTCCTCAAACTTGTCGCACATGGAGGGAGCTGGTCCCCAGAGAGGAGGAGCGTGGGAGCCCCAGGGAGGAGCCCGTGGAGGCCCTGCTGGACCTGGTCCGCAGCCCCCACTCTCCCTGGGCCCTGCTGGAAGCTTCAAGTGCCGAGGACCGTTTTCTAAGAGAACTGGCCATCCAGAACCCACTGATGCTCAGAGACGCCTTCTTCTACTCCTACTTCCGGTCGCTGCGGGTGGTGGACAAGGAGGTGCATGCTGGGGCGGGGCGCCACCTGCAGGGTGTCATGTGGGAGGAGGATGAAGGGAGGGTGCCCTTCTCCCCAGCGCCTCAGGGTCTGCTTTGGGGGCCGATGTCAAGGTCAGCCCTGTCCTCCATCTAGTTCATCTTGCCAGCTGCGCACCAAGCAGGGCCAGTCGTCCTTCCTTATGTGTCTTCTTCCTCCACCCTCGCAGGGAGCCCACTGTGCTCCTTCTACAGCTGATTTCTGGCGTGTCCTGCAGTTGTCCCTCCTGGGTCCTAGTAAAGACCTTTTGAATGGTCCATATTGGTTTTACTGTTGTGAGGCACCCTCCCCCAAGAAATGCACTTACACGCCACTCGTGCAGAAAAGGGCAGTTTATTCACTCCAGCTGGCCAGCGACCGTCTCCCAAGGAGCAACCAAGGAAGAGTGGCCTTGGGCCTTGGTCTTGTGAGGTTTTTAAAGGCAAAAACTACATCCCGTTGGCACATGGGTTTGTCCAGGTGCACAAAGCAAGTTAGGGAGCTAGGTTACAGAAGCCAAGACTGAGCCGTTAGAACAATCAAGCATACAACTTTTCATTGTGTATGTTCCCATGTAATAGTTCACTGTGTATGGCTCCTGTTTCTATGCAATGGCTTTTGTTTCTATGAGAAGGTCAACGGTTTCTCATGCAGAAGGGGGAGGTAGTCTGCAGGTCAGACGGGGCAAAATGGAGTTACTTAGGTTAAGCAAGCAATTCTACAGAAGCAGATAGTGTACGTTATGAGGGTGTGGGGAGCTCTGTTTCATTACTTCATTTAAACTGCAGGAATCAGGGATTGGGGGGAGGGGTGGCATAGTCCTAACTATAGTAATTTCTGTTACTAAAAAGCCTTTTTTGCTTAGATCAATAACGGAGCCCCCGAGCTACACAGAAATGTGGTCTCAGCCTTCCCAAGCCTTTGCTTTGCTTTCCTTTTTCAGAAAAACTAGGAAATTACCTGGTACTAAGCCACCAGTAGGGTGACCAACTTGCATCAGTTTGCCTGGGACTTACCCAGCTTTGGCGCTGAAAGAGTGTGTCCCAGAAACCCCATCCATCCTGGGCAAACCACACAGTTGTCACCCTAGGGAAGAGAGGCCTGGCCATGAAGGGCCCCAGGTGTCTTTGAGACCATAGAAAACTGAGGATTCATGGATGAGCCACTGAAGCTTCTGGTCTGACTCTGCTTTGTGAAGACCAGAGTGACTC
The DNA here is from genome assembly GCF_000696425.1 of Galeopterus variegatus. Lineage (NCBI taxonomy): Eukaryota > Metazoa > Chordata > Mammalia > Dermoptera > Cynocephalidae > Galeopterus > Galeopterus variegatus. Next base: position 151,710 of record NW_007727629.1, read on the forward strand.
CTGAGGACCTTAACTCACTTCAGTGCCAGTCAGTGGGCCCCAGGGGCTCACTGTGGCTCTGGGGTAGGCAGCAGAGAGGATGGGGTTCCTGCCTCACAAGAAGCTACGGTCCAAGGAGGGGCCTCGGTCGCTGGCATGGATATTGCACAGCACAGAAAGCTGGCGGGGGGGTGAGGGTTGGAAGGGCCCTTGCATTCTGCAGAATGAGTGGGAAAGGCTTGTGGCGGGGAGAGTGAGGCTGGGAGGGAGGGTTGGAAGATCATCTTAAATGGATGGGCTATTGTTTTTCTGATGGACACTTGGTTTCTGCTCAGTGCCACCTTGCCCACGACAGCCCTTAGCTTCCTTTCCTTCCCTCCAGGTGAGCGTGGTGGATAGAGACCTTCTGAAATTTCTAAAGCTTGAAGAGTTGGTACTGAGTGCGAATCAAATCAAGGAGATTGATGCTGTCAATCTGCCCCCAACACTCAAGGTGAAGGAGCGCCACTTCCTTTAGGGTCTTTGAGCCAGCACTGCCCAGATGTGCTGCCCTGCATAGGCTTGGCCAGGGTTGGCTGTGTGCTAAGGCCCAGCCCCAGGCTTTTAAAATATAGGTCATGTTCCTCAAAAAAGGAACATGTTCCACCCCCACCCCCCATTCCAAATTCTGAAGTTTCCTTCACAAAAGGAAAAGAAACTCTCCAACACCTGCTGTAGGAATATTGTCCTCCTGGATTTTCAAAAGGGAATCCAGCTGGACCCAGGGAGGCAGGGCACGAAGAATTCATAATTCCTCTTGTAAGTGTCCAGGGCAGAGGAAGGAATTGAATTTTCCTTGCTGGCTTAGCCGTCAAGATCATGGGCCTTCTCTGTTGCCTCTCAGGTGTTGGAGCTCTACGGCAACCAGATCGCCAGCATGGAGTGCCTGTGCGCCCACCCGCCCCCTGGCCTGCAGCACTTGGGGTTAGGCCACAACAAACTTCTGGGCCCCTTGGAAAGTCTGTACATCACCACACATCACTGGTAACTTGGGAGCCCAAATGGAAAAAGGGAAAGGGAGGGATTAAGTATTAAGTTTGGGCAATTCTACAAAATTGAAGACCTCAGCTTTGCTCTTTTCTGTACCTCCCAGTTGACTGCTAACTCCAGACCTAGGATTTATTTCTCTGACCCATTTTGAAAATTCCCACTGAAGCCCAAGGAAGCACACCAAGAGGTAGCAGGAGTGAGTCAGAGCCTTTGGTTTGATGCCATCTCTGTTGACATTTGGGCCGATCATTCTCTGCTGTGGAGACTGTCCTGTGCATTGTAGGATGTTTAGCAGCATCCATGGCTTCCACCCGCTAGATGCCAGAAGCAGCTCCCCCTCCACTGTGACGATCAAAAATGTCTCCAGACAATACCTAATGTACCCTGAGGGACAAAATTGTCCCAAGTTGAGAACCACTGCCCTAGAGACAACTCTAGATTTCATCGGGATGCTCCATGGTTATTGAAGTCATGTCCATTAGAAGTCATGCAGAATAGTCGCCCCAGTTATTGATGTTTGACTTTGACTCCTTGGTGGGTGAGCAGTGGGAAACTTGAAATCCTGGGGCTGAGTAGTATGAGGGGATCAGAGACCACCCCTAAAAGGCCATCAAAGGGAGCTTGTCCAGGGAGGCTTTGCAGAGCGTGCTGTGGAAGGTCTCAGAGTCTCAGCACCTCCCTGGGCACAGCTCACTCTTGTTTCCTGCTCCACGGCCTGGGGAAGGGCAGAAGGTGTACAGCCGCGTCACCCGCTCCTGCTCCCGGTGACCTGGAGGATGCTCCCTTAGCTGGTTCAACCGGACACGTGCTCTTGGAGGGGTGGGTCTTAGCAGGCAGGGGAATCCCCCTTGTGACCATTACTTCTTCCTTCTTCCCTGCTCGTCTACTCAGGAGGAAAGACAGGCAAAGTGCCGAGTCCAGTGTGTGGGGACCGGGCAGGCGTGGTTGCCAAAGACTGTGCTGACGAGGTGGCCCTTGGGTCGTTCTTGCCTCTGTTTTCAGGGCTGAAATCAGTGTGCTTTCTAGTTTGTGGCAGCGGGAAACCTACCGCCCCCTCCTGTGCTCCTCCTTGGCTCTTGCCAGCATGTTTTTCTTCACTCACGTTCCTCTGAAAATGGACCGAATGGCTTCCCATGGTCATGTGCCACCTCCAGCTTCTAGACCATCAGCCCCACAGCCCCAGGCACCTCAGGGCCCCATACCGACCCCACTCCTACCCCACCCAACACTCTCCCCCACAGTGGCTTCCCTCTGCCTTGCTTTCCAGTCCGTCAGTATTTGTGGAGAACTTTCTAGATGTACAACACTGTATCAGGCTCAATGGGAGCTGCCAAGATGTTTGACCAAGAAGAGATCTGTGTCAATGAAAGTCAGGGAGAGGCAGGGTACAACAGGCCATCTCTGTGCCACATGCTGCGAGGGTGCCACAAACCCAGAGTGTGGACAGGGGGATTAACTGAGGTTAAGGACAGAACAACGGGTGTGAGCTGAGCATGGGCAGACACTCCCATGCCTTGTCCTCAGCCTCAGGTCTTCTGTCTGTCCTGGACATAGAGGTGCCAGTCCCTTGATCACCTAACTCCTTAATTCCTTGCTTACCCTCCAGGCCCAACCTCATCTCTCTGGACCTGGGCTTCAATAACCTGACCAACCTGCAGAGCATGATCGCCAGCCTCAGGACGCTGAGGCACCTGAGGCTGCTGGTGCTGCAGGGGAACCCACTGGCGCTGGTGCCCTACTACCGTGGCTTCACCATCGACAGCCTGGCCTGGCTCTGCGTGCTGGACGACATCACTGTGTCACCTAATGAGAAGCATCAGTTCCAGGGGCTCAGCCCCCATGGCGGTGAGGGGGTTGACGTGGGGGTGGGAGATGGCAGCCAACACCCTGAGCTTCTGCCTTACCCATCCCCACCCTGCTTGGGTCATGTGTACGTCTGTCCCCACAACTCCCCATTTGACCCAGACCCCAGTCAGGTATAACATTTTTTCTGGGTCAGTTTTCTTCCAGAATTTGATGGCTGTGGTTGGGATTTGGGGACAGAAGTGGTAGGGAGGCTCAGACAGTTCTTTCAATCTTTCACTTCCATGGTGGCTTGAGATCACCCCCTGGTGGCCCAGTCTACAAGGTGCATCGGAACCTTCTCAAGGTCAAAATGGTAAAATATTGATGGTAGTAGCTACACCTGCTATGGGCAGGGCAGGTGCAAAGGTAACATATTCCTGACCTCTAACCCTCTCTGTGACCATCTCTGCAAGCAGCTATTGTCATTCCGACTATATGGATCAGGAAAACAAGGCTTAAGTGGTATAAGAGTGGGAAAAACACATGGAAGTGTCTTTCCTATACTCTTACTCAGCAACAGTCAACACAGCCTTTGATAGTGTTCTATTAAAACTTTTGTTTTAACCCCATCAATTTCCATTTATTCATCCTGTTTCTTAATAACCATCTAAAGATTTCCATCCTGCTGGGACGAGTCCCATGAACCTTCCCTTTCTTTTTCCTCTTAGTTTCACCCCATCAATATTTTCTTTCTTTACCTTATTTCTTACTAATCCTTTAAGCATTTCCACCTTCCTGGGATATGTCCTTTGACTCTCCCCTCCATTCTCTTGTTAATTACCCTCATGTTTTTATTAGTATCTGTAAGACCAGGAGAGGAAGGTGAGGCACTAAACTTGATAGTGCTTCCTCAATTGTAGCTCTGTTTTGCAGCCATAAGGTTGCATGGGGTGCCCATGCTAAAGGGGCTCCCTTAACCACAGCATTTACCATGACCTGGGTGTCATAAAGCCAGTCCACACAGCTTACATATGAAGTATATCAGCTGCTTCATCTGGGGAGCACCACTTCACATTTACAGCAGGAGTTGGGCAGTCCCCCATATCATGGTAGACACACCTGACAATGGCTTTTATCCAGTCCATCAGGCTGGCTGTTTCTTCAGGAATAACCTCTCTTGTGTCTGTATCATATTCAGCCATCTGTGATTGTTCCATTGTCAGCTGAGGGTCTTTCATCAAGGCAAACATAATTCTCCACTCTGCAGCATTTCAAAGCAAAGATACTGCTCCTAAATTAGTTACTCTCAGGAGGAAACATGGCAGCGGGAAGGGAGTGAACTGCCCGTGCCCCGCGCCGGCAGGATCCCAGAGGCCACCAGCAAGAAGAGGAACTCAGAAAGCCTGATGGTGAGTCAGAATCTCTGGTGTCCTTGCTTGCGCCGGGGGTAGCTGTTACTACCCAGGTGTATTACCTCTGAAGGTATTGCTACCTCTGAAGGATTGCTGAGACCTTGAAGGGGACTCTCATAATACGTGCACTGAGGTTTGGAGCGCGTGCCATTTTGTGAAATTTACAAAATCCTCCCTGGGAAGAAGCCACCTGGAGCGGCCGCCACTCAGCGCCCGGCCACCGCAGCTGCTGCCCTCAGCGCCCGGCCAGGCTGCGCAGTCTCGCCACCGGGACTCGGGGTCCGACGACAGCGGTATCTGCCGGGAAGGGGGCTGTCGTCTCCCTGCCCTGGGCGCCGCTGGAACCGCGAGCCGGAGAGAGACTGAGCAGGCTGCGGCGCGACCAG
>NW_007727629.1:160524-169267 GCF_000696425.1 Galeopterus variegatus
ATAAATAAATAAATTCACACACACACACACACACACACACACACACACACACACACAAACACAAAATCCGGGTTTGGGGGTGGGGGAAGAAGACTTAACAACTACAACTCCTTGAAGTTGATATGACAAGCAAACAGAAAGGACATTGTTGGGTGGGAGGGGGGAGAGGGAGGAGGGAGGGGGGTTTTGGTAATGGGCCACAATAATCAACCTCCTTGTATATCGACAAAATAAAAATTTTTTTAAAAAAGGCTTAATAAAGTCTAACTTATAATTTAAAAAAAAAAAATCCATTTTGGTAAAGATTCCCCAGGAAGCTGTTGCTACTGATCTACAAAATGAAGCAATTCCTTCACACTGTACCCTCTGGTTTCAGTAGTTACTTGGTTTTGCCCTTCCCCCACATTGACTACCTTCTTGGTAATGATGGGTCTTAGAGATACTTTCTGTTGTCTCTACATAAGTTTTCCCTTGTGGGGAGGCTTTGAAGCTAGTGGCCTAAGTTCAGACTCACTGAAATCTGAGTTTGGTCTAGCATCAAGGTCTGATACAGCTTGCTCTTTTCCTTTCATTTTAGCTATTGCTGATAACAATAACCATTGGATATTTTGCTTTTTTCTTATTAGTTTCCATTTCCTTATGCATCCAGTAAACCAACTCCCTGGGATTTAGGGGTCCATCTCTAAATTCCACTGCTAATTTTTACCTTTAGTAACGATGGCAGCAGAGCTGTGGCTCCATACCACAGTGACCACATGGCCAAACAGAAATCAAAGGTTCCTCATCCTCCACTCTTTTATTCTTTCTCTTCTCAAACCACGTTTCCATGAGCCAGGGCTGGTCTAGCAAATCCCACTTCTGACACCAATTGTAAGAGTGGGAAAAACACATGGAAGTGTCATTCCTATACTCTTACTCAGTAACAATCAACACAAAGACTGACTTCTGTGACCAAATGTGTGGTGATTTCTCCCCACTAGCAAGCAAACCAGCAACTCTTCAGTGGATACTAGCTGTGTGTCCTCCAATTTAGTTCTGACACTGTCTACCTGGAGATAGTGTCAGATCCCATCAGTTGAGGGCTCATTCTCCAAGACTGCCCCCACTTCAGGTGCCAGTCACAAACCCAGATCTCTGGAACTTATGACAAAACAGGTATAAATTGGGGTTCCCACAACCTCCTCCTTGGGTTCGATTAGTTTGTTCAAGCAGGTCATAGATATCAGGGAAACACTTACTTACATTTACCGGTTTATTACAAAGGACACAAAGAAAAAGCCTGATGAATAGGTACATAGGGTGAGGTTTAGAAGGGTCCACAGTGCAGGAGCTTCCATTCTGGTGGAGTTGGGATGCACCACCCTCCCAGCATGTGGATGAGTTCTGCTGTCCAGAAGCTCCCTGAACCCTGCACTCTTGGGTCCTTGATGGAGACTTCATTGAAGAGGCATGATTGAAGCACCGACAACTTGTATGAATGTGATTGGACCAAAAAGTCTGATCTAATACTAACAGCCTGGGTGGGGAAACCCAGCAAGGCCTGTTTGTTCAGGTTCTTCTTGGCCTCTCTGTGCAGCATTCCTTCCTCCTGGGCTTGGGGCAGGACCCATTCTGGAATGGGGGTCCCATGACCTATAATCAGATTGGGTGGATCAGAATTTCTTTTTGGCCAGCTCCAAGGCAGAAAGACTAGGGCTTGATGGCTGGCTTCAGGGCTGGTTACTATGACCTGCCTTGGAGAAGGGGGATTCTAGTTTCTGTGGCTTGCCTCAGGGAGACAATGAAGTGGGCGAGAGGAGGGCAGGAGAAGGTCAGAGAGTAGCATAAGCTAGAAACCGTGGATGAAAACCAATATATAACTATAATGTCACAAGTGGGGAATGACTTTCCCCAAATCACTCCCATTGAACTTGGCAAGGCTGGGATTTGAACCGCAGCCTGCCAAGCTCTAAGGCCCAGCCCCGCGTGGAGGGGCTCCGGGGAGTCTGTCTGCTGACCTCCGTCTCCGCAGCTCGCTCAGTCTGCCCATTCCTCTTTGCAGATCTCTTGGCACGCGAGGCGCAGTTTGTGGTGACTATTGGGAATGTCAGAGGAGTTCTGGACACCTCTGTCTTGGATCCGGAACCAGGGCCTGAAGGCCCTTTTATCACCTACAGCTATTACGTGACCTACGACTTTGTGGAAGACGAGGAAGGCGAGGGGGACAAGGAGGAAGGCGAGGGGGCCGAGTACGCGGGCGTGCTGGCCGAGGTGCGCCCTCCACCGGCCGGGGAAACGGGGGGCGGGGGTGACCCCGCGCCGGGGCTACGGGGTCCCTCTTGCAGGCAGAGCAGCTTCCCGGGGCCCAGGGAAACCCTTCACATGGAGCTTTCGGATTCATGTCTCTGTTCAGAGCAGAAGCCTGGCTTCAGCTCAGCCCCTCTTGCAGCTAGAGCTGAGCACAGTCCTCTTGTCCCTTTGAAATCTGAGCCGAACAAGGCGACAACCCAGAATTTCATGACGAGGCCCATTGCTCCCAGCCGGGTTCTGCAGTTTCTACAACCTCTCCCATCTCCCTCCGCATCGGAAGAAAACCGGAGGTCACCATCGGGCTAAGAGAAATGGGAGCAATCCCGCGCACAAGGGGCTATTGCTCTTTTCACGCTTAACATTGAACTTTCCGAAGAAGCAAGCCCTGCTGCCTCCGCCGCTGGCGAGCGAGCTCGAGCTTTAAACCCCTGCAGACACAGAGGCCTGCGAGCCCGTGAGACGGCAGCCTCGGTTGTGTTTCTGTCTTCCCCGGCAGATCGTGAAGCCCTCTCCTAGCACAGAAGTCCCAGGCGAGGAATTACCTGACGAGGTCACCGAAGAAGAGGCCGAAGAGTCTCTAGAGTCCGAGGCAATGGCGTCAAGAGAGTCGGAGTCGTCGCTGGTCTCGGCCCGCTCAGCGGTCTTGCCGCCGAGGTCCACAGACTCTGCAGAAGAGTTGGCAAAGCTGCGGCCACGGATAGATCCCCGGCTCTGCCCGTCCCCAGGGTAAGGACGGAAACCTGGCCAGGAGCAAGTGGTCGGGTCCCCAGGATCGCAGCAAGCCTGGGCCGCAGCCGCCCATCACGCCCAGTCCTGCCGTGTCTTGGTGGCTGAGCTGCTCCCCAGTGTGCCCGGCTGGCCCCAGGCTGTTAGTTATGCAGGGTGGGCTTGGGGTTAGTCGTGCTGGAGTCCTTACCTTACACTCATATGCGGTGAAAGCCCAGTCCCTGAAAGGCCCAGGTTTTCTGAATGATTGAACTTCTTGAGTCAGCTGCGAGATGGTAAATGGACGTTCCTTTTCATCTCACCCTTTGGGGTTGAAAAACTTTTAAAACGGTTCAACTTTTTAATCCATCTAAAATGTATTCTGGTATATAAAGTACAGTAAGTTTCTTCCAACCTGCGCACCACGATCTTTCTTGCCTTAATAAATCCAATCTAGTTCATTCCATGGGCTTCCTACGCATCACAAATTTTGTCTTATTTCATAAAAAAAATCTTTTTTGACGATGGAGAATTTCAGAAGAACTTAGAGTTTTCATACAGGATTGAAGCTCTGTTAACTGATTTTGCATTGCTCTCAAAACATGGAGGTTTGTTTTTTGTTTTATTTCATTTTTTTAACAAAATTTCCACTGTCAGCTTTCTGGGTTGTTTGATTCTTCTCATTACCAGAGGAGAGAAAACGCAACTTGGATATTTAACAATTCTAACATGGCTGGATTTTCTAGTTCATTGAACTTCATGCTCACACAGATTTTGCTGCGAATGCTGTCAAGGAGCTAGGGAAGCTGTCGTCTATTAAAATGGGCTAAAAGGGGCCGACCCGGAGGCGCACTCGGGAGAGTGCGGCGCTGGGAGCGCAGCAGCGCTCCCGCCACGGGTTCGGATCCTATATAGGGATGGCCGGTGCGCTCACTGGCTGAGCGCGGTGCGGCCGGTCTCAAAAAAGGACAAAAAAAATAAAAAATAAAAATAAAACAAATAACATGAAGGTCACTAGTAATCCCACCAATGAGATGTAGCTACCATTAATATTTTTTATAGGTAGTATATACACAATTTTTTACAATAGAAGTTTGATCACACTGTAATACTGTTTTATAACTTGCTTTTTTCATTTATCACAAATGTATTACATACCAGTAAGTATATATTTGACATTATCATTTAATGGGATTTTAAAGCCTCAATTGAAAGTAAATTATACTTGTTGAGACTCTGAGGGAGCTGATGTCACCCATATCCCAGTACTGATGTTCTCTGGTAACAAATGCAACATGGGAAGCAGCTGTCCTGGCTGCTGGAGGGAAGACAGGAACCAGCCCATCATGTGTAAGGGTTTCAGGTGAATCATAGCTGAGGAAGTTTTTTGTTGTTGCAATTTTTTTAATTTTTGGAAAGATTAACAAAAAATGTAAGAGCCACAAATAATTCTACTACTTTAAAAATTAGGTAAATTAGAAACATGAAAGTTTCCTTCCCTCCCTCCAACTCATCCCGTAGAATTAATTAGTCTTTGCACATGTAATTACCTAGTTCTTCTACACAGACATATATATGTATACTCGTATAATTTATTTTTTACATAAAAATAGACTCATTCTATGTGTTGATTTGAAATCTGCTGATTCTGCATGTGGCTATGGACATATAGGCCTATTCTCTTATTTTTTAAACTAACAAAGTGTAACATACATGTAGAGAAGTACATATCTTACAGCTCAGTGGTGAGGACACTTATGTAACCACCACTCTGACCAGAAGTAGATCAGCAGCAGCCCCTCCCCAGCCTTCTTTATGCTGCATCCCAATCCCAGCCTTCCTGCACCTCCCAAGATCACAATCATTCCAACTTCTAACATCATTACCTAGTTGGCCTGTTTTAGAACTTTATATAAATGAAACCATACAGTATTCTTTTGTGTTTGACTTCTTTTGCTCAAAATTTTGTTTGTAAGCTTTATCCGTGTTCTACACCAAGACTCCAAGTTTGGGGGTTCGATTCCTGTACCAGCCAGCAAAAAAAAAAAAAAGAAAGATTCATCCATGTTCTTGTGTGTATCAGTAGTTCATTCCATTTTATTTCTGTATAGTATTCCACTGTGTGAGTATACCACAATTTATCTACCCATTCTGTTGCTGTTGGACTTTGGGGTGGTTTCCAGGTTTGGCTATAATGAATAAGGCTACTATTTGTAGAAACATTCTTTTTTTTTTTTTTACAAGTTAATTGTGGTAAATATTTATAACAATATTCTTGTATATGTCTGTTTTGTTATAGGTCTATACAGTTCTGTTGAATATATACTTAGGAGTAGAATAAGCCATAGGTTCTTTGAATGTTTAGCTTTAGGAAATATTGCCAAACCTTTTTACAATTTGGTTGTACCAATTTACTCTCTAACAATCTATGAGAATTCCATTTACGTTACATTTTTGCTAACCCTTGTCTTTATGGTTTTCACTATTCTGTTGAATTTTGTGTTGGGGTCTCCGAGACTACCCCCAGGTTCGGTAATTTACCAGGAGGACTTTCAAGACTTACCCTCATGGCTGTGATTTATTACCTCAAAAGCAGACAAAGCAAAATTAGCCAAGGGAAAATGTGCATGGGGCAAAGTCCAGAGGAGACCAGGCACAACCTTCCAAGAGTCCCTCTCTGTGGAGTCACACAGCATATTCCTCCAGCAACAAGTCGTGACAACACTTGTACAATGTTGTTGCCCGAGCCTAGAAGTCTGAAGTTTTTAATTGGGGACTAGTTATATAGGCACATACCAAAATTCCAGACTCCCAGAAGGAAAGCAGGTGTTTGGCATAAACCACATGGTTTGTACAAACAGTCCAGGCACAGTGAGCCCTTCTATCCGTTAGGAAATGATGGGAACCTTCCTGAAACCCAAGTTCCCAAATGGCAGCCAAGGACTAGCCTCGTGAACAGCCTTCTTTTTTTTTTTTTTGTCCTATTTTTGAGACCGGCTGCACTGCGCTCAGCCAGTGAGCCTACCGGCCATCCCTATATAGGATCCGAACCCACGGTGGGAGCACTGCTGGGCTCCCAGCACCGCACTCTCCCGAGTGCGCCATGGGCTCGGCCAGTGAACAGCCTTCTTAAGGAGGGTAGTCCCAGACCTGCTGTGTGAACTCTTTTTGCACAGATGCATATTAATATCTCAGTGTGGTTCTAATTTGCATTTCTCTGATTATTAATGCCATTGAACACCTTCTTTTACGCTTATTGGCTATTTGGATTTCATCTTTTGTGGAGTTCCTCTCTGATTTTCTTACTCTTTTTGTTAATTGGATTGTTTGTCTTTTTCTTATTGATTTGTAGGATTTTCTTATATAGTCTGGATATAAGCTTTTCTCAGTGACATGCATGGCAAGTATGAACAACGGAAGTTTTCAATATTAATGTTCCTATTTAAGAAATCTTTCCTTTGTTTTGGTGGCTGGCTGGTCTGGGAATCTGAACCCCTAACCTTGGTATAAACAACACTGTGTTCCAACTAACTGAGTAACTGGCCAGCCCAAGAAATCTTTCTTTACCCAAGGACAGGAAGATACTTTCCTGTTTTACTGTGGATACTTTATTGTTTTACCTTCTACACTTAGACCTACAACCCACCCTGAATTAATTTTTGTGTACACTGTAAGTTTCATTTTTTCCATATGGATGTCCAATTGATCTAACGGCATTTACTGAAAAGTTTGCCCTTTCTCCAGTGCTCTTCAGAGCCACTTTGTATGAATTAAGTGTTTGTTTTTGAGGGGTCTGTGTCTGCACCAGTGCTGTCCTTGCACTGATCCACATGCCAGTACCTCACTGTCTTAACAATAAGCTTTACAATAAGGTTTTATATACAATAGAGTAATTCTTCCCACATTTTAAAAAACTTTTTACTTTGAAATAATTTTAGATTTACAGAAGAGTTGCAAAGATAGTACAGAGAGTTATAGAAAATCTTTCACCTAACTACCTCTAATGTTAACATCTTACATAACTGTGGTTATGTAAGAATTAGCATTGGTACAATACAGTTAGCTAAACCACCGCCTTTATTCAGATTTCCTCAGTTTTTCCTTTTTTCTATTTTTTTTTTTTAAAGATGACCGGTAAGGGGATCTTAACCCTTGACTTGGTGTTGTCAGCACCACGCTCACCCAGTGAGCTAACCGGCCATCCCTATATGGGATCCGAATCCGTGGCCCTTGGTGTTATCAGCACCGCACTCTCCCAAGTGAGCCACGGGCCGGGCCTCCTCAGTTTTTCTACTAATGTCCTTTTTCTGTTCCAGGGTCCAATCTAGGATACCAAGTTGCATGTAGTCTCCTTGGTCTCTGACAATCTGGGACAATTTCTTGGCCTTTCTTTGTCTTCATGACCTTTTGAAAAGTAATGCCAGGTACTTTGTAGAATGCCCATCAATTTGTCACATAAATTTTAGAATGACTTAATTTCTAAAATATCCTGCTTGAATTTTGATTGATTGCATTTAATCCTTAGATCAAATTAAGGGGAATTGACATCTTTGTAGTATTGAGTCTTCCAATTAATTTCTTCTTAGACCCATTAGTTATTTAGGAGTGTGTTATTTAATTTCCACATATTTTTGAGTTAACCAAATTTATTTCTGTTGTCGAATTTAATTCCATTGTGGATAGAGAACATACTTTGTATGATTTCAGTCCTTTTAACTCTTTTAAAGTTTGTATTATGCCCTGGCAGGTGGTCTGTACTGAAGAATGTTTCATGATGTGGAGCGACTGGAACACTTGTGCTGTGTTGGTACAACCACTGTGGAAAACAGTACGGCAGTTCTGCAAAAACTTAAAAGTAGAATTACCATATGATCCAGCAATTCCACATCTGGGTATATACCCAAAAGAATTGAAAGTGGGATTTCAAACAGATATTTGTACACCCATGTGCATAGCAGCATTATTCACAGTAGCTAAAATGTGGAAGCAACCCAAGTGTCCACTGACAGATGAATAATAAGCAAAACGTGGTCTATCCATACAATGGAATATTATTCAGCCTTAAAAAGGATGGACATTCTGACACAGGCTACACCATGGATGAACCCTGAGAACATTATACTAAGTGAAATAAGCCAATCACAAAAAGACAAATACTGCATAATTCCACTTACATAAGGTATTTAGAGTAATCAAAATCATAGAGACAGACAGTAGAATGGTGGTTGCCAGGGGCTTGGAGGAGGGGGAATGGGCAGTTTTTGTTTAATGGGTATAAAGTTTCAGTTGTATTTATTTATTTATTTTTTACATTCTAAGATGTTGTTGCAGAGTGGTGGGAGGGGGAGAGGGAATGGGGAAGGGGGTAGGGAAATGGAGGTGGAGGGGGCAGGGCTGGCCCATGGCCAGCTCCTTTGCTGACCTGGTGTGGACATTCGGGGGGACATGGCTGAGGCCCTCAGACCCTCCATCCCTGCTCTGGAGCTTGGGGGGGTTCTGGCTCTTCTAGGTTTTATAGGTGTTCTTTGGTGGGGTTAGGCCTCTATTGGTTAATATCAGAACTTTGTCTCTGATCTGTGGATTTTTGTGTCTTCTTTCAGTTCTGTGTTGGGTTATTAGCTACCCCTAGAACTTAAACTCTGCACTGGAACTAATTTGTTATCCTTTGCTTACTTCTAAAATAGGGGATCTTGGGCCGGCCCGGTGGCGCACTGCTACAGTGCGCTGCTTGGGAGCGCCGCCGCGCTCC
>NW_007727629.1:170082-173746 GCF_000696425.1 Galeopterus variegatus
GTTGCCGGACAAGAAAAAAGACAAAAAGGAAAAATAAATAAACAAATAAATAAATAAAATAGGGGATCTTCCTGTGAGGACCAGCACTTGAACCCTGAGGTTGAGCTAAATTGCTGCTTTGCTGCTGATTCCCTGGGGAAGGCTTTTTTTGCAGCTCAGGTTTAATTGTTGACCTTTTAAGCACTTCCAGATCTTGTGGGGTCTGAAACACATGGGTTGTGTGGAAAGCCAGGTCTGAGCCTGAGTCTTTTCAGCAAACTGTACCCTCTACAGTTCTGTATTCCTGACCAGTCTCCACTGAGTGGGCCTGTGCTGATTGGAGGGCAGATCAGCTGTCCATGCTGTGCCCCAGTGTTCCCCTGGTGAGCTAATCTCCCCCACCCCCCACACTCCAAACACTTCCCATGAGATAGGCCATGCGCTGGTCACTTGTGATGACTCACCAGCCTTTGCGTGGCTCCCTTTTTCAGTTGTCTGTGGCCCCTTGCTCATATGTGGATCCATGGGAACCCTGTCAATGGTCTTGCTGGCCTGGGGGCAGTCTCCAAGCAATTTCACACAAAGGGCACAGCTGCAGTTTTTTGTTTTTTTGTTTTTTTTGGTCCTTTTTGAGACCGGCCACACTGCGCTCAGCCAGTGAGCACTGTGAGTGCACCGGTCATCCCTATATAGGATCCGAACGTGCGGCGGGAGCGCTACCGTGCTCCCAGTGCCGCACTCTCCCGAGTGCACCACGGGCTCGGCCCACAGCTGCAGTTTTTGCCAGGTCTTGCTCCAAGTGCTTACAAGGGCCAGCCTTGAAATGGCCAGGGCTCAAAACAGTCAGAGTGGTCCCTTCTTTCTCTCACTGCAGCTTCTCCCACCTTCATGAACTCCGTAGGTCTCTCTTCTTCTTTCCCTGAGCTCTAGTGGCCCTAGCTTGGCAGTCTTTGCTTTTTCATAGTTGTAAATTGGTTGATTTGTGGGAGAGAGTGACGCTGGGGACTGTCTATTCTGCCATCTTGATTCTCCACCCGAGTTTGTTTTACAAGATGAAAAGAATTATGGAGATGGTGCTTGTGATGGTTGCAGAACATTAAGAATATTTAAAACCACTGAACTGTACACTTGAAAATGGTGAAGAGAGTGAATTGTACGTTCTATGTATTTTGCCACAATTTTTAAAAATTGGGGAAAAAAAGCATGTTCCATGTGCACTTGAGAAGAGTATGTATTCTGCTATTGCTGGGTAGAGTGTTCTATAGATATGTTACGTCTAGTTGGTTTATAATGTTGTTCAAGTTCTATTTCTTGTTGATCTTCTGTCTGGTTTTTCTATTATTGAAGTGGGATTTTGAAGCCTCCAACTATCCTTGTTGAATTGTCTATTTCTCCCTTCAGTTCATTCAGTTTTTGTTTCATGTATTTTGGGTCTTTGTTGTAATTGCTGTGTCTTTTTGATGGGTTGACCCTTTTGTGTCCCTCTAGTAACCTTTACCTCTAGTAACCCTTTTTATTGGCTTTGTTTTAGTCTATTTTGTCTCCTGTTGGTGTAGTCACATGTGCAGAAAGAGTTAACATGGCAGGTCTGAGAGTATTCTTAGAAAAGTCTGCTTGCGAGGTTGACTGATATCTGGGAACTTGGATTTCACGAGGGTTCCCACCATTCCCTAACTGAAAAGAGGGGCTCACTGTTCCTAGACTGTATAAAACCTGTGGTTTATGCAGAGCACCTGCTTTCTCTGGGAGTCTGCAATCTTTTGTGTGCTAGGCAGAGCATTTCTATATGACTGACATCCAATAAAAACCTTGGACACTCAGGCTCAGGCAAGCTCAACTGGTAGTATTTCACATGCATTGTCACATATCATTGCTAGAGAAATTAGGTGTGTCCTGTGTGACTCCACTGGGAGAGCATTCTGGAAGCTTGTGCCTGGTTTCCCCAGGATTACCCCATATGCCTTTTCCCTTTGCTGATTCTGCAGTGTATCCTTTTAGTATAATAAACCATGGCCATGACTACAATCATATGCTGAGTCCTGTGAAGCCTCCTAGAGAAACTTTGAACCTGGGGGTGGTCCCAATACACTACCCCAGCTTTTTTATGGTTGCTGTTTGCATGGTGTATCTTTTTCCATCCTTTCACTTTCAACCTATTTGCATATTTGAATCAAAAGAGTATTTCTTATAGACAGTGTATAATTGGATCTCTTTTAAAAATCCAGTCTGACACTCTCTACCTTTTGCTTAGATTGTTTAATTCAGTCACATTTAATGTTAGTATTAACATGGTTGGCCATTTTGCTTTTTGTTTTCTCTCTGTCTCATGAGTATTTTCTTCCTTTGTTCCTTTTTTTACTACCTTCTTTTGTATTTACTGGATTTTTTTAGTGTACTATTTTAACTCATTTGATGATTTTTTTTTTTTAAAGACGACTGGTGAGGGGATCTTAACCCTTGACTTGGTGTTGTCAGCACCACGCTCACCCAGTGAGNTCACTTTCAACCTATTTGCATATTTGAATCAAAAGAGTATTTCTTATAGACAGTGTATAATTGGATCTCTTTTAAAAATCCAGTCTGACACTCTCTACCTTTTGCTTAGATTGTTTAATTCAGTCACATTTAATGTTAGTATTAACATGGTTGGCCATTTTGCTTTTTGTTTTCTCTCTGTCTCATGAGTATTTTCTTCCTTTGTTCCTTTTTTTACTACCTTCTTTTGTATTTACTGGATTTTTTTAGTGTACTATTTTAACTCATTTGATGATTTTTTTTTTTTAAAGACGACTGGTGAGGGGATCTTAACCCTTGACTTGGTGTTGTCAGCACCACGCTCACCCAGTGAGCTAACCCGCCATCCCTATATAGGGATCCGAACCTGTAGCCTTGGTGCCATCAGCACCGCACTCTCCCAAGTGAGCCACGAGCCAGCCCTAACTCATTTAATGATTTTAAAAATATTTTTGAATCATTTCTAGGTGGTTGCTCTATTGTTTGCAATATACACCTTAACTTATCAGAATATACTACAGATTTATACTAACTTTATTTCTGTAAGATATAGAAACTTTACTCCTGTATACCTCTATTCCTCCTTCTTGTGCTATTTTTGTTATAAATGTTATAATAATTCCTAGAGATATTTAAACATTTATTATTATAAACATGTAAATATATGTTACAAATCCAACAATAACTTGTTATAATTATTGCTTTATGTAATCTATATCTTGCAGAGAAGAAAGAAGAGCACAAATATATTTATAAAGTTTTAAAAAACTTGTTAACCTTCTTATTAACCATTTTTGGTTCCTTTCATTTCTTCCTTTAGATTTAAGTTACTATCTGGTGTCACTTTCTTATTCCAATATGTTTCATTGTCAATTCTTTGTGTTGTTATTGTCCAGAATATTAAATTTCTATATATTATAGATGCAACAATATAATTTTACATATATTGTCTTATGCTATTGCTTTTTACAGCAGTTAGAAAAAAAAGGACAAGAAATATATCACTATCCTGTTTTTTATATTTGCTTTATTGGTGCTCTTTGGTTTTTTTATTTTTATTTTTTTTATTTTTATTTTTATTTTGTCTTTTTGTCTTTTTTCCGTGTCCGGCAACGGGTCGCAACCCTCAGTGTTGCCCCCGTACCGGACCAGGGACCGGCAACGGGATCGC
>NW_007727629.1:174746-183844 GCF_000696425.1 Galeopterus variegatus
GCTCCCGCGCCTCGCTCAGCCAGTGAGCGGGAGCCGGTCTGTATGTGGGATCCGAACCCTCGGGCGGGAGCGCCACCGCGCTTCCCAAGCAGCGCACTATCCAGTGCGCCACCGGGCCGGCCCTTTTTTTTTAAAAAATTTTTTTTTTTTGGTTTTTTTATATGAATTCAAATAACTGTCTGGGGTCACTTCCTTTTAGCCTGAAGAACTTCCTTTAGTATTTCATATAAGGCAAGTCTACTAGCAAAATTTCTCTCAGTTTTTTGCTTATCTTGGAATGTCTTTACTTCTCCTGCAGTTTTGAAAGATAGTTTAGCTGGATATAGAATTTTTGGCTGACAGTTTTGGTGGGGTTTTTTCTCCCCCATGCTTTGAATATGTCACCTGTCTGCCTTCTGGCCTCCCTAGTTTCTTTTGTTTGTTTGTTTGTTTTTCTGTGGCTGGCCAATACAGGGATCCAAACCCTTAATCTTGGTGTTACAACACTGCTCCCTAACCAACTGAGATAACCAGCCATCCATGGCCTCCAGAGTTTCTGATAAGAAGTCAGTAGTTAATCTTATCGGGGTTCCATTGTATGTGATGAGTCATTTTTCTCTTGCTGCTTGCAAGATTTTCACTTTATCTTTGTCTTTCAGTGTTTTTACTATAGTGTGTCTCTCTTTGCATTTATCCTTCTTGGAGTTTGTCAAGTTTCTTGGATATGTAAATGAATGTCTTTAATCATATTGGGAAGTTTTCAGCCATTACTCATCAAGTATTTTTTTTGCTTGTTTCTCTAGCTCTTCTCCTTCTGGCACTGCCATTATGTACTCTTCTAGTAGCTCTTTGGAAAACCCAAAGAGAGACATGGAGTGTTTAGCAGTGACCCTCCTTCCTGGAAGACCCTGAGTTCAAATTTTTGTCCCTCTTGTCCCACGAGATTGCCTAATTTTCTATTAAGCTTCTCAGCCACCACTTTTGGAATTGGCTCTCACCTTGAGTATTAAAGTGGCACTGAATACCAAGCTCATTCTTTTTTTTTTTGTCTTTTTCCATGTCCGGCAACGGATTGCAACCCTCAGTGTTGCCCCCGTACCGGACCGGGACTGGCAACGGGATCACAACCCTCGGTGTTGCCCCCGCGCCTCGCTCAGCCAGTGAGCAGGAACTGGTCTGTATGTGGGATCCGAACCCTCGGCGGGAGTGCAGCCGCGCTTCCCAAGTGGCGCACTAGCACAGTGCGCCACCGGGCCGGCCCCCAAGCTCATTCTTCTTGGCTGTCCTTCTTTGCCCAGATTTTGGTCTCAAAAATTCTCACTGACTTGGTAGCTCAATAGCATTTATGGTAGTTCGCAGTAGGAAGGTTTGCCAACATAGTCTAGTCTGTCATTTCCTGAAATAGAACTCCTACATTGATTTTCTAAAAGTATTTTTTAATTTTGCAGGCTTATATATTTTCTTTTCAATTATTTTAAGTTATGTTCTTTAGTTTATTTGCAAGTGTTTATATTTTCCATGTAATTATTTTACCATCTGTAGTTTCTCATATTCAACAATTAGTAAATATTAATCATCCATCTACCATATCCAGCATGATTCTGAATTATGTTGGTTATAGACAACAAACAAGATAGAAAATGGTCTTTTCTCTTTCAGGAGGGAAATGAACAAATAGTGATTACAAGGTACTCCATGTCATGGGTGCTACATCAGGGAAGTACAGGGCAATATCTGAGTCCTTATGATGGGCATGTAGACTTAGGAGGAAGCAGCAGAAGGAAGCTTGAATATAGAACTATGGTGGAGATGATAGTCTGCAAATAGGTTGTATCAAATCCTTCACTCACTTCTGTAGTAGATTTTGAGTGTTAACCTTTATATATTTCTATGATTTATATATAACATGATATCACTCATTTCTGGTTTTGTTCTTTTTTTCACATTCTATCTCAGACTCATTCTATCTGTCAATATCACTAATTTTTTAATCAGTTATTATTTTCACATATATTTCCACCATTTTTATGTTTCCCTTTTAACATTTTTTTTAAAAAGATGACCAGTAAGGGGATATTAACCCTTGACTTGGTGTTATCAGCACCACGCTCTCCCAAGTGAGCCACAGGCTGGCCCACTTTTAACATTTGGTTTTGCACAGTTCTGCATGGTTTGCAAACCTGGACTGACACCATTATGTATTTTCCTGGGCTTACCTTCTATTTTAGTTCGATCTACCCACTTTATCTTTTACTGTGCTCTTCTTTTCATTGAAGGAAAAAGTTCTCCCTCAGTGCCTGGATAAATAATTTATTCTATTTTCTTCTGGCTTTTATTAATGTTTAACTTGGATGTACTCTAAATATGTTATAATATGTTAGTAATTCTCCATGCTGTGATCTGGTTGTTAATATATAAGGGCCGGCCAGTTAGCTCACTGGGTTAGAGCACAGTGCTGATAACACCAGTGTGTGATCTCCATACTGGCCAGTTGCCAAAAAAAAACCAAGCAAAAAACCAACCAATATATGTTAAATTACTTCCCAACAGGAATGCTGCTTTGGCATTGTCACGTGTTATGTTCTAAGACTAATCTAACTTTGTTTAAAAGTCTCTATTCTAGTCTAGGGGGCCATTGTTCCTGCTTTTGACCCAATTTCTTATTGTTCTGATAATTGTTGCTTTCCAATATGTTTTTAAAATTCAGTGGCATAAATAACTTACTTATTCATTTATTTATTTATTAATCGATCTATTCATTCACAAAATATTTTTGGTGTGCCAGAAACTAGACTAGGTACTAGATATGTAAAAATGAATAATGCTGTACTACGTTCATGGGATTCATTGTCTTCAGCATCATTACCTCTGTGTGTGTGTGTGACAAAATATACATAACAGAAAATTGTAACTTTTTAACCATTTTTAAGTGTACGGTTCCATGATGTTAAGCAAATTCACCTTGTTGAGGAACCATCACAACCATCCATCTCTAGAACTTTCTCATCTCCCCAAACTGAAATTATTTATTTTTTATTTTATTTTTTTTTCCTTTTTGTCTTTTTTCGTGACCAGCAACGGGATCGCAACCCTCGGTGTCGCGCCCGCACTGCGCTCAACCAGTGAGCTGACCGGTCTCTATATGGGATCTGAACCCTCGGTGGGAGCGCCACTGCGCTCCCAAGCACCGCACTCTACCGAGTGCGCCACCAGGCCAGCCCCCCAAACTGAAATTCTGACCCCATTACATGAACACTTGGGCTGGCCAGTTAGCTCAGTTGGTTAGAGCATCGTGTTGTAACACCAAGGTCAAGGGTTCGGATCCGTACACTGGTCAGCTGCCAAAATCAAGTAAAATTAACACTCATTCTCCATTCCCCTCCTTCAGCCCCTGGCAACCACCCTTCTACTTTAGGTCTCTATGAATTTGACTACTCTAGGGACCTCATATAGCTGGAATCATATGATATTGTCCTTTTGTGCCTACCTTATTTCAGTTAGCATTGTATTTTTATGGTTCATCCATGTTGTAGCGTGTGTCAGAATTTCCTTCCTTTCTAAGGCTGAGTAATTTTCCATTGTGTGGATAAACCACATTTCATTCATCCATCCATCTATTGGTGGGCACTTGGGTTGTTTCTACTTTTGGCTAGTGTGAATAGTGCTGCTGTGAACATTGGCGTATGAGTATCTGTTCAAGTCCCCATCATTCTCCCTTAAATATATTCTTTGGAATTCTTGCTTTCTCTTCCAGGTGAATTTGCTCACCTTGATATCAAGGCTTGTGACACACTCCAGGAGAATTTTGATTGCCATTACAATATCACTTTGTAATAGGAATTCTTGCTTTCTCTTCCAGGTGAATTTGCTCACCTTGATATCAAGGCTTGTGACACACCCCAGGAGAATTTTGATTGCCATTACAATATCACTTTGTAATTCTCAGGGCATTTGTAATGTTTCTACTTTTTTACTACTACATCTAGACCCTTTTTAAAAAATCCTTTGACATGTTTGGGGCTGGTTTTCATCAGCTGTGCAGTGCACGGCCCTGCCCTGCAGGAGTCTATGCTGGCATTTAGTTGGCTGCCTCCTCTGTGCCCACTTTGCTTCCTGGCCTTCTGGTCCCCTTGCTTGCCTGGCACATGCATGCATGTCCAGATCCACCCCAATGTCGGAAGTCCCCTGCCAGCCTTGTCCCTGGTTCCCAGCTACAGCCCCTGGGTGGTGACAGCCATGTCCACATCTCCCCTCCCCAGGACAGTCCTCTTCAGCACTGCCTGCAAGCCCTGGGCTGACGTCATTCCCTGCAGCTACGAGATGCAGCACACCCTTAAGGACCTGGTGCCACTCAAGGCCTTTCTGCTGGCAGGGACCACTGTGACCATCGTGGAGGAAAAGGTGGGCAGGGGAACCAGATGGCTACGACCTCCCATGTTGGAATTCCCTGTGGCCAACGCAGTCCCGTCACTTCTTACCCTCTGTTCCAGTTTTCCATCAGCCCATCACATAGCCCCACTCCCTCGTCAGACAAGGTCTCAGCACCTTTCCAGAAAGGGTGAGGCAGAGGCGCCCCCAGCCAGCCAGCCCACCGCGCCCCTGTCCCCTAGATTCTCTCCTGGCCTGTGGTGCTGCCTCCTGTTGACAGTCCCATGTCTGCCAAGAAAGGAAAGAGGGAGAAAGATAAGAAGGGAAAAGAAGAGAAAGACAAGAAGGGAAAAGAAGAGAAAGACAAGAAGGGAAAAGTTGGGCAAGACAAGAAGGGGAAGGGGGGGAGAGAGCCTGCCAAGGTGAGGCCCGGAGGGACTGCGTGTGGGGACCGCCCAGGGGCAGCCCCTTTGCCTTGCCCGGTCCCCCTCCTGGCCTCTCTCCACAGGAACAAAAAGTGCCCAAGAAGAGGAAGGAGCTTCCCAAGGAGCTCCGCCAGGACCCGCCCATCCTGCGGGTGCTGGGCAGCGGCTTAGTGATCCTGGAGCCCCTGCTGGCTGGGGAGTCCCTGGTGTCCACCGTGTGCGACTTTGGGGTGGTCCGCACCTTGGAATCCGACAAGTTGACGTTTGCCAGGGTACCACGAGGCCCCTGCCACATCCCTCCGCCTCTGCCTTCTTTTCCAGCAAGGAAGGGCTGCGGCACCCAGGCCACGGAGGGAGGGGAGGGCTGAGGGAGGGCCTCTCCCGCCTCCACAGCAAGGCTGCTGGGGTGCCCCTCCCGGGTCACCACACTTGAGGCAGCCTTGTCCTCAGGTGCAGACCAGGTCAGGTACCCTCCTCACCAGGAGACACACCCTGCCTTCCTGGACCAGCTAGGGCCCCTGGAAGGCGTAGGAGCCCCCCAGAGACAGCCTTGTCGCCGGCATCCACCCTTTCCCCAGCAGCCTCCCACTCCAGTAAACATCTTGTTTTGTGGTTCTTTCTTTCAGGATTCGAAGAAGATTAAGAAATCTGCCCAAAGAGGAGGTAAGAGCCATTGGTGGTAACTGAGGCAGGGTGTGTTTACTGAGGACCTGCTGAGGGACCAGCCCTGACTTGGGGCCAAAGGAATGGATGAAGAATCATATCTTCCTGCCAATGGAAAGGCCACGTCCTCCTTTAGGACCAAAGCCCGTATCTTCCCTGAAGCCCTTAGATCACAGTGGCCTGCTGTGGGTTATGAACAGGTGGGAAAAGGCATTCTGGGCTTGGAGCCAGGATGAAGTAGGGGGGCTCAGAGCTGGGACTGGCCCAGTGTCCTCCAGGTTCAGCAGGTGTCTGGCCCCACCTTCAGGTCATGAGCCCATTGCCACGTAAAGAGGCTGGATTTATTCCGTGGGCAGGGGCAATGACTGAAGTGTCTGAAATGGGTAAACATTAGATTTGAGTTTTAGAAAGAACTGTCTGGTTTGGAGGGAGAGGTAGGAGACAGGGAGACCAGCTGGAAGGCTGTGGCAAAAGTATAAGGCAAGATTATAGTAGAATTGTTCATAATAGCCGAAAGTGCAAACAACCCAAATGTCCCTCAACAGAAGAGTGGATAAGCCAACTGTGGTCTGTCCACACAATGGAGGGTCACTCTGCCATGGAAGAGATAAGTGCAGGAACATGCTCAACGTGATGAGCCTCGGCACTGCCCAATGGGGACGGGGTTTCCATTTGGGGTGATGAGAATGTTCTGGAATTAGATGGTGATGGTTCTGCAACACCACGAATGTACTAAAATCCACTGAATTGTAATTTTTAAATGGTTAAAATGGTGAATTTTATTTCCTTAGAATTTTTTATCTCAATGAAAAAAAATTCACCTTAAAAATAAAGTATAAAGCAAGACATAAGGGATGGGACTCAGAAATTGGAGAGATGGTGTGGAGGAGATGGACCTGAGGCTTACAAGGGAGGTGGAGGAGGTGGAGCTGCTGGTGAGCAGGATAGGAAAGGTCTCTGCCCGGGCCTGTGAACCGGAGCACAGGAGGAGCAGCGGCCCTGGCCCGGCGGAGCTCAGCTTTGCAGACAGGAAGTTACACCACGCATAGCCAGCACCACGCATAGCCAGTGAGAGAACTGGCCATCCCTATATGGGATCCGAACCCAGGGCCTTGGTGTTATCAGCACCACACTCTCCCAAGTGAGCCACGGGCCGGGCCAGAAATCAAACTTTTAGAGATGAAAACTACTATGTCACACGAAAATGACATGCACTGGGATTAATAGCAGATTAGACGGTGCAGAAGAAAAGATGAGTCAACTTTAAACGATATAAACTATCCAGAATTAAACCCAGCAAGAAAAATGACTGGAAAAAAATGAACAGAGCATCAGTGAATTTTGGGACTAATTCAGAGGGCCTAATATTCATGTAACTGGAGTCCCAAGGAGAGTGAAAGACAGAAAAAATATCTGAAGAAATAATTGCTGAAACATTTTCAGTTTTTTTCTTTTTGTAGCTGGCTTGTATGAGAATCTAAACCCTTGACCTTGGTGTTACCAGCACCTCACTCTCTCAAGTGAGCAAATGGCCAGCCATGTAAACATTTCCAAATTTGATGGAAACTGTAAACACACAGATCCAAGAAGTTCATTGAACCCCAAACAAAAGAAACATGTAGAAAACTAAACCAAAGTAGACAGTAAATTGTTTAACATCAGTGATAAAAATAAAACGTTAGGGCAACCAGAGTAAAAAGACACATTATATACAGAGGAACAAAGATAAGGATGATGGAAAAAAAAAAAAGGATGACAGCAGAATTGTCATCAGAAACAATGAAGACAGTGGAAAAACATCTTAAAGTACTCAAAAACAAACAAACAAAAAAAACTATCACCTTAAAATTCTTTCCCAACAAAAATATCTTTCAAAAATAAAGGTGAAGTGAACACTTTTCCAGCCATACAAAGGCTGAGAGACTGCATCACCAGTACTGCCAGAATGTTAAACGAAGGAAAATAATACCAGATGGGTATCTGGATCTGCACAAGATGAGCACTGAAATGGTAGCCAGTGGGTAAACATAAGGACTTTTTTCCTTATTATTTAAATCTCTTTTTTTTTTCCTTTTTGTCTTTTTTCGTGTCCGGCAATGGATCGAAAACTGTCCTGTGTGGCTGCAGAGGCTGCTCTGGGTGCCAGCATGTGGACAGGCTGGGCAGTTGTGGGTGCCATGTGCTGTGGACATTAGTCCCTGATGTCCAGCTTCTTTCTCTAGCCCCATTTTCATGACTAGTGCAAGAATGCAACACACTGTGGCTTGCATCCTGCCTCTGTGACCCCCCAAGGCAGATGGGTCTTGGGGACAGGCAGCTTTCTTGCTAATCTTACAGACAGCTGACCTCTAATTTGTGGCTTGCCCTGAGGAGCCATCCTCTGAGCCTGGGGACTGAGTGTTTCAAAATGTCCTGAATGGACTAAGGTTCTGTGATCACTCTCTATGGAGGCCACTACCCATGACAGCCCCACCAGTGTGTGCACTGTGTCTCATTCACATGCAGCCATCCCGAAAGCCTCACTTCCTCTCATCAATTTCCCTTATACAATATTGTCACGATCTTACCCGAACCTCTCCTGTGGATGCCCACACCCCACAGGTGCCGTGTTTGGCACTCCTGCACTTACAGCCAGAGCTCTGTGGGACCTTGGGCCACCCAGCACTAAGGCAATGGAGATGAGACCAGTCTGGAACCAACACTAGTCTCTGAAACCTAGGGTGGCTTCCCAGCTAACCGCATCTCCCTCTCAGCCAAAGGCTGCATCTGGTGTTGAGGAGCAATGTGGCTAAGTGGTTTAAATCTCTTTAAATGACAGTTGATTGTTTAATGCAAAAAATAACAGTATATTGTGGTGCTTATAAAATATGTACAAGTAAAATGTATAATAACAGTAGTATAAAGGCAAGAGGTGGAGGATGGGGAAAGAAAGAAGCCTTTCTTGTCTCATTATATATGCAAAGTGGTATAATATCACTTGAAAGTAGACTGATAAGTTAAGGATATTTACTATAAGTTCTAAATCAGCCTCTCAAATGACAACAAAGTTATAACTAATAAGCCAACAAAGGAGGGAAAAGAGAATCATAAAAATATTCAGTTAATGTAAAAGAAGGTAGAAACAAAAAGGAACAAAGTACATGGGATAAATGGAAAACATACAAGATGGTGGATTTAAACTCAACCATATTAATAATCACATTAAGTGTAAATGGTCTAAACACCATTATCTCTGCTAAAAAGCAGACATATGTCAGGTTGCATTTTTTAAAAAAAGACCCAACTATATTCTGCCTACCAGAAATCCACTTTAAGTATAAACATACAAAAAGTGTTAAAAGGATGGAAAAAGATATGCATGCTAATGCTAATCAAAAGAAAGCTCTGGGCTGGCTGGTTAACTTAGTAGCTTACAGCGTGGTGCTGATAACACCAAGGTCGAGGGTTTGATCCCTACACTGGCCAGCCACAAAAAAATAAATAAATAAAAAATAAAAATAAATAAAAAAGAATAAGAAGAAGAAAGCTGGGACAAAATAGGTTTTGGAGCTGGGGCCGGCCCGGTGGCGCAATGGATAGTGCGCCGCTTGGGAAGCACAGTGGCGCTCCCGCCCGAGGGTTCGGATCCCACATACGGACCGGTTCCCGCTCACTGGCTGAGCA